>NW_027435989.1:0-273975 GCF_964199755.1 Larus michahellis
AAAAACTCATGAACCTGGTTGGCATTTGCCATTGGATGATGCCATCTATCAATTAAATAACAGATGGAGTGGAGATGGCTGTCCTAAAATGAAAGCTTTCTGTGTATCTGCTGATATCATCACTCCAAAAGTTCCCAATGAACCACGAAAATACCTGGGACAATTTCACCCTGGGCAACCTGTGTTAGTGAAAATGCCTCAAATTGGCACAGTACCAATGGTGTTAGCTACTCCCAAAAACCCCCATGCACGGGAAGCCAAAGACTGTTCAGGGAAGATACACCGGATCAGCACCCGGTGGATCTCGCCCTCTTTTTAACCCCGTCGGTCAAATGAGACCGAGCAGATTTTCTTTTCCTTTGTGTCTTACAGGAACCTCGGAAGAACTGTACGTGGACAGACGCATTGGCCTACGCTAACCTCGAGTGTCTCCAGGGAATCCTGACATTGATCCTGGCAATAATATTATTTTTGTTATGTATGGCCATCTGGAGGCCTAAATTTTAGAATGACGAATTGGCAGATGGAATTGATGCTATTCAGTTTTATCTTTTTACTCCCTGTTGTTTGTAGTCAAAGAGACCCAGAATGGCCGTGGTCTCAAGCTTATGTAAAACACAATGCGATGGCAGGAACAGGAAAAGGAAAATTGAGCCTGGCCACTGTAGTCCTACATGAAAATGAGGTGTTTTCAAAACATGAGATAGATCAAAGCATAGATAAAGTCGAACCTGACTCAACTCCACAGACTAGTCTGGTTCCACTGCCACTATCTGAAACCCCCGATAATGACACCTTATTGAGCGGACTTAAGAATCTGCCCCTTGATGATGAGCTTTGGGATAATGCACTGTCACGATACACTGCAAGCACTGAGACACTAGAAAACATGAGGGATTTAAATCTCTCCACTCTGGTTATACAAGGAAGTGAAGTATATTCCAGAGATAAATGGAGTTGGAAAGACTCACTCCAAATGGCTAAGCTTGAAGCCGTCCCAGGAAAGAAAATACAAATTAGCTGCCGAGTAATCAATGGGTCTGCTCACCATAGACCAACTGTAATTGAAACCATCCATGTAGACTCTACTAAACCGGACAAATATAACACTGATTGATTGTTACAAAATTATAGAGCCAAACTCAGATTGCTGGCACAACTTCACCTTTATCAAACCTATCATAGTATATTGTATTTGGGGCTACAGGGGCACGGAATTGTTATTTGAATTTATGATTGACTCAAATACATCTGAACCTGTTGAAATGAACCCAAAACCTACACCCCCACAAACTTTCAAGGGTGTAGCTACTCAGCCCTCCATTAGTCTAACTCCTTACACCTTTAACATTGGCCCTTATGCCATTAAACACACAGGTCAACAACAAATACCGTTTAACCCAACATATTCCCTCAAACGAGTAGAATTGTCAATGCAGATTAATATCTCTGCGATCAAACCCACCTGCTCACCATTCCTGAGTACATCTTATGCAGGATGGTCAGCATGGTTAGGCCGGCGAACTGTTGACACCTCACAACGACTGAAGAGAGAGGTGACTGGTATCTTAGGAACAGGACTGGGAGTCTTAAATAGTACAGATGCTGAGATACTTGCAAACAAACTAGTCACAACTACTAGTGATCTAGACAAATTAAAACATCCTCTACAGTCCTCTCTATCAGCATTGGGAAATCACCAATGGCTTTTATCGAATATACTGCCTCAGTGGGAGGAAACAGGTGAAAAAGACCATCAGCTGATCACAAATGCACTTGGTACAACCCAAAACAATGTTTCCTTGGCCCTTAGTTGTATCCAAGCCCAACTGTGGATGCAATCTATGACAGGCGCAATTATAAGGGAAGGTGAAGAAGGCACCTTGCCCACTGAAATTCGAAAAGTAATATGGGATAATGCAATTGAGTTTGAGAGAAAATTTCAATCCTGGTGGTATCTGGTTAATTTCACCTATGATCCCACTGAGAGCAAAGCCACAGCTTTTGTCTTAACGATACGCAATGCCTCAGTATACACCATATACCCAATCATCGCACTGGGGTTGAATCACCATGGAGCTATACTCCATCCGGTAGAGCATAGAGTGTGGGCACAACAAAACGAGAATAAATGGCAAACTGTTGATGTTGAAGCATGCATTTCACGAGATCAACAAGGATTCATTTGTGAGAGTAATACTCTCAAGGCACAAGACATTTGTCTTGACACCAACCAGAATGTTTGTCATTTTGAGATACAACCTGATGAAACCCCAGAAACTGTGCTTGTATATATTGGGAAAGGGTGTGTTTGCATGAGGTCTCCCTGTACTTTTGTATTCGTAGATGACATAGCAGTAGATATAAGTAATAACTCAAATCTTTGTGTTTGTAACTTTACTAACATCATTGGATGTGACTTCAGTTATTCAGCTCCTGTTACGTCTTTTCAATTGCTACAATCTAATTACACATTGATTCGAGATTTGCTGCCTACCCCTATCGGAATGAATCTCTCACTAGTGAGGAAGTTGCTACAACACGATGAATTGAAGCGATTGTTGAAAGAGGCCCAAGAAAATGGACAAAGAACTCTGATTACTGTCCATCATGATGTTGAAGAAATACACCATGTACTGGAAAGGGTCAAGAGAGACGGTGGACATGAATGGTGGGACACCCTCTTTGGATGGTCACCGACAGCTACAGGACTTTTTAACAAGATGCTCCATCCTGTTGTTGTTCTACTAGTACTCACTGTATTGTGCTTTGCTTTGACAATTGTTTTGCATGTTAGACTTTGGATTATGATGAAACGCTTAACTCGCTTAATCACCCCGCAAGAAGTATTTGCACTTGATATCCCTCGCCATAAGAGGACATGTGATATTCCCCATCAGTATTGATTATCGTGGAGCTTGAGTGACTGTAGTCACGGGGTGGATTATGTGGAATAATTACTAAATTGGCCAAGAATACAAAAATACAGCATTGTTCACACATTAAGGAAAGTCATAAAATCAAGAGGCTTCTGAGGTAGAATACAGCCACAGCTAGCACACGAAGAATGCAACATCTGTGATTCCCTGCGCGAGGTTGTTTGCGAAACTACACGAGGGATGGAATGGAACACGCTTGTTCCGTGGCCTTCCCTTGTGACGAATAGCAGATATGGGGACGAGATGGTACTACGGAACTGATAAGCGGCCTACACGCTACCCGAGCCAACCTTTCGTCAAATGTTGATGAAATGCTGTCCTTTTGTGCGAACTTTGCTCACCACAATGTACCAAAACACACCTCCATCCCGGAGGCTATCCGCCCCCGAGGTGTGAACACTCCTCCTTGAATACATTAATCATAATAAAAGTATGTATGACTAAAGTCACTCAAACTCCACTTTGAAGATAAAAAAATAATATAAAAATAGCCCAAGAGAGAGGGGATGTCAGGGAAGACACCATCGCGAAGAATTCCACCGCTGATTTCCGGGATCAGTCGACGGGCTGAGCCTTTCTTCCCCCCCATAGGGACGCCTTTGGGTAAGACTTCGATTACACCGAGCGCTTTCTCGGGGACTTAGAAATTTCTCTAGAGAATCTCTACCCTACGTTTATAGCCAGGCTGTATCGTTTATAATTTTGTCGCGCGTTTGTATACTTAGCAATATCTTTATTTGCACGTGCTTTGCAGACAGTGTATTTATCACCGGCAATCCTAAAGAACCTGTATATCTGTTGTTTAAATAAACTGCACTGTTTAAGTAGCTAGTCGTTCCGCTTTCTCACTGAACGCGACCAAAACTACAGAGAGGCCGTGCTAGTTCAGGAGCACGACTAGACTGAAGGTGCAGTCCACTATTAGTGTATCCAAATCGTAGTAGTTTAATACATATTAAACGCGATTGGACTGATAGTGCTGAATTGGGCATCACTCAGAATTTAAACCTAGCCGCACCTAGCCTCCCACCTCGGTGAGGAGTGTTAGAACGCAAGGGGGTTTATCTTCTGCCAAAACCGCTTGGCCCCGTTTCACGCAACAGAATTTGGCGTAGTCGGCAGGATTGCCATGGATAAACTGCTGCAAAAATATGATTGTGCCCCTTCCCAGGCTGGGAAGGAGTGGGCCCAAAAATTTTGGAAGGATGAAGAGAAAGTGGTGGAACGTATTGAAGAGTGTCGGGTTTCACAGAAGCTCAGAGCGGGGAAAGGCAAGGGTGTGATTTGTGCTGTGTTAGGCGCCTGTTTATCTTGTGCACAACAAGAAGCTAGAGAAACCCCTGCTCCTAATCTGATTTCAGCTGTAGAATATGCAACCCTGAAATCGGAGAATGAGGTGCTGAAGTCATCATTAGCCTTGCAAAAGGAGACAGGAGAAAAATTAAGAACTCACGTCGATAAGCTTGTGAGTGAGAATGAATGTTTAGGAAACCAGAATGCTCAACTTAAAATATTATTAGAAAGGGTGACTGGGCTCTTAGATAAAATGCAGCCCTCGACCCAGGTCCAACAGATTCGTAAGTTAATGTGTTATCCAAATTCCGGAACCCAGACCGGAGATTTTTTGTCTAATAGTGAGGATGACGAAGAAGATGAGGAGGAAAGGACTTTTACTTTGAAATCCCAAGTTTTTCCTTTACGTCCTCTGGTTAAAACTGAAGCTGCGGTTGATGACGATGATGAAATTCACACCACTGTGCGTACCGTTCCACGGACACCAACCGAGTTAACAAAAATAAGGGAGAAATATTCGAGGCGACCAGAAGAGTCAGCTGTTGAGTACGTGTGGCGAGTTTCTTCTGAAGGGGGGGACAGAATTATGCTGAGTGAGGAAGAAGCAGGAGACTCTTGGGGACCAGGAGTGTTTTTAACCACTATGCCTGGGGATCATAATTATTCCCTAACTGCTCGAGCAGCCTATTGGGCAGGGGGTATGGATCCGCGAGAGAGGGGGGAGCCGTTAGAGATTAGAGCTACAGGCTACTCTGATCTGTTTGCGGCTGTACGGAAAGCAGCTTGTCTGCAAGCCATGTATGACAGAGAGGAATTTCGGAAATCCCCAATGTCAGCCCCTATCGACCCCGATCGATTAGCCCCTCTCATCCGTGGTCTTCCCGATTGCCTGAAACCGTTCCTTGTTCGTACTCAAGATCGTATACGAGAGGCTCGGGGTGCTCATAGGCGGGGCCGTCGTCACTACATGCCCACCTGGAATGAATATGTACAGGAAATAGATCAATATGGGCGCCGAATGGGCTGGGCCAGCCTAACTAGTGAGAAATCCTCCGAACACCCCCGAAAGGTTCGCCAAGTCCGAACTCACACTAAAAACCCTAAATCGGAGGAAAGGTTTAAGCCTGATAAGGACCGGAATGAGTTGTGGCGTAAAGCCCTACAATTAGGGGTGCCCCGACAATTCTTGCACGGTGTCCCTACGGGAGACCTCCGTACACTAGTCCAATCTCTAACTAGAAAGAATAATGTGGCTGGGGAGAAAAGTCTAACCAGAGAATCCCCAAGTCGTGAGAAAATTGTGCCTTCTGCACCGGAACGTAACTTGATTGATTTGACAGAGTCCCAGCCAAAAAACTCCTATCCCCGGGGAGGGCAGTGAGCCACCCTGTCCGGCAGGTACTAGCAATTCAATGGCTCTCTCATAAAGACTCCGAACCCGTTATTATCATTCCTGTTGGACCCCGGAAGATATTGGTAAATTTTATTATTGATACTGGAGCCCAAATGTCTGCAATCACTAACGAAACAGCACAACTTCTAGGTATAAATCCCACCCGACGCAGAGTCAACTTCACAGGAATTGATGGTGTGGTAAAAACATGCCCCACTGCAAAAATTAACCTCTGGTTGCCGGGAGAGCAGCGAATGACTAGGGCAGAAGTGTTAGTGGGTGCCTCACATTCTAACCTCCTAGGATTTGACGTGCTGCGTGGGCGAATGTGGAAATTCCCGGATGGAACTGTGTGGAGTTTTGCAGGACGCAAAAAAGGATTAGACGCAGTTAAACTGGGCCTATTAGAAACATCTATACCTTTGCCTCCCTCTAAAATTACCAACGTCCGACAGTACCCACTGCCTGCAGCTGCACTTGCAGGAGCAGACGGGGTGGTATCAGATTTAGAAAAAAGAAACATCATTCAGAGGACTCACTCGCCTTATAATTCACCGGTGTGGCCAGTAAAGAAACCAACCGGGCAATGGCGTTTCACAGTAGATTACCGAAAGTTAAACGCCAACGCTGCACCCCTGACCGCTGCGGTTCCGAGTATCGCGGAAATTGTGACAATGATAAAAGGAGCTGCCCATCCTTGGATGGCTGCCTTAGATGTAAAAGACATGTTTTTTATGATTCCCCTCCTTGAGCAAGACAAAGCGCAGTTTGCATTCACGTGGAAAGGAGTCCAATATACCTTTAACCGACTTCCACAAGGATACAAACATTCCCCCACCATTGCTCATAATGCTTTAGCTAAAGCGCTATCAGAGATTCCTGTTTCACAGGGATGTACAGTATACCAATATATTGACGACATCTTAATAGGGGGGGAGAGAGCCAAGAAAGTGTACAAGACATGATGCAAAACATCCGAAAAACATTATCAGATTTGGGATTGGAAATTCCAGACTCAAAATGTCAGGGACCTGCACAGGAAGTTAAATTCCTGGGGGTCTGGTGGATTAAGGGAGCTGCTTCTGTCCCTCAGGATACCCTGAAAAAAATAGAACATGGACAGAATCCTTCCAGCACGAAGGAGTTACAGCAAGTTCTGGGAACTTTAAGTTATTGGCGTAAACACATCCCTGGCTTTTCCATCATTGCTCGCCCCCTTTATTGTTTGCTCAAAAAAGGTAAATCCTGGGAGTGGACTGAACAACATACTAATGCACTGGAATTGCTAATAAAAGAGCTAAGGTTATTCCAACAACTTGGCCCCATACATCCAACTGACCCTGTCCATGTAGAATGGGGGTCCAGCGAACATGGTTCTCATTGTAACTTATGGCAAAAGGGACCAGCAGGACCGGAGAGACCATTAGAATTTAGCTCTCACTCCTTTAATGATACTGAGAGCAGATATTCAGACCTAGAGAAGGGTTTACTGTCCCTGGTGCGAGCATTGCAACGAGCAGAGCAGATAAGGAGAGAACAGAGCGTGATTGTTCGGGGCCCTTTTCGTCTCCTAGATGTGGTCCGTAAAGGGACAGCACCACCAGCCGGCATTGCCCAGAAACCCACAGTTCGAAAGTGGTATGCTTATTTAGAAGGCATTAATGATATCATGCCAATCTCTGAAGGTAGTATCAAAGTATCCAAGCTCCAGAAGGATATAGATGGTGCCCTATTGTTCCAATCCCCACCAAACAGACCATCTCCAATCCAAGAAGCACCTCCTCTGAAAGAAGGCAGTGATCTTACAGGAGTGTGGTTTACTGATGCGTCATCTCACCGTGAGAACAATAAGTGGAAATACAAGGCCGTAGCACTGGAAGTAGCAACGGGGGAAAGAGCAATTGAAACAGGAGAAGGTAGCGCACAAGTAGGGGAACTCAGAGCCGTCCTACTAGCTGCACAACGTGGGGCTACTTACATTTACACTGACTCATATGCTGTTTTTAAAGGAGCCACTGAATGGATTGGACACTGGGCAGCCAATGATTGGCAGGTGAATAGAGTCCCAATCTGGGAGACAGAGAGTTGGAAGCAACTGTTGGAAATGGGAGGACAGAGAACATTGCACATCGGTTGGGTAAAAGGCCATGATCGTTCGAACTCGATCACTGCTCAATTCAACCAACAGGTAGATAGCCTCACGCGGTTGCAGCAAATTGACATTGTAGATGATGGTCGGGAATGGGAACGCTTACTCGAATGGTTACATATTAAGCGTGGCCATACAGGCCGTGCTGATCTGTATCAGGAAGGTCTAGCCCGGGGGTGGCCTGTGTCGGTTAAGCTGTGTGAACAAGTAGTAACCGCCTGTTCACAATGTCGCCTACGACTCAATAAAGATCATCCGAGTAAGGCGCCTCCTTTACACATTCGGGACAAGAAAACATTGTGGCATTCATGGCAAATTGATTATATTGGGCCCTTGAGATCATCAGGTGAGAAAAGATACGTCCTAGTCGGAGTGGAGATTATCTCTGGCCTCGCTATGGCCACCAGCTTCAAATCAGCTACCGGGAACAACACAGTGAAAGGCCTAAAAGGGTGGTTCAGCACACTTCCCCTTCCTGAGGAAATCCAAAGTGATAACGGTTCACACTTTACCGCTACAGTGGTACAAGATTGGGCCAAAGAAGAAGGGATTCGATGGGTATTTCATACTCCCTATTATCCTCAGGCTAATGGCATTGTTGAACGCACCAATGGATTGGTTAAGCGTTTTGCAAAAACTCATGAACCTGGTTGGCATTTGCCATTGGATGATGCCATCTATCAATTAAATAACAGATGGAGTGGAGATGGCTGTCCTAAAATGAAAGCTTTCTGTGTATCTGCTGATATCATCACTCCAAAAGTTCCCAATGAACCACGAAAATACCTGGGACAATTTCACCCTGGGCAACCTGTGTTAGTGAAAATGCCTCAAATTGGCACAGTACCAATGGTGTTAGCTACTCCCAAAAACCCCCATGCACGGGAAGCCAAAGACTGTTCAGGGAAGATACACCGGATCAGCACCCGGTGGATCTCGCCCTCTTTTTAACCCCGTCGGTCAAATGAGACCGAGCAGATTTTCTTTTCCTTTGTGTCTTACAGGAACCTCGGAAGAACTGTACGTGGACAGACGCATTGGCCTACGCTAACCTCGAGTGTCTCCAGGGAATCCTGACATTGATCCTGGCAATAATATTATTTTTGTTATGTATGGCCATCTGGAGGCCTAAATTTTAGAATGACGAATTGGCAGATGGAATTGATGCTATTCAGTTTTATCTTTTTACTCCCTGTTGTTTGTAGTCAAAGAGACCCAGAATGGCCGTGGTCTCAAGCTTATGTAAAACACAATGCGATGGCAGGAACAGGAAAAGGAAAATTGAGCCTGGCCACTGTAGTCCTACATGAAAATGAGGTGTTTTCAAAACATGAGATAGATCAAAGCATAGATAAAGTCGAACCTGACTCAACTCCACAGACTAGTCTGGTTCCACTGCCACTATCTGAAACCCCCGATAATGACACCTTATTGAGCGGACTTAAGAATCTGCCCCTTGATGATGAGCTTTGGGATAATGCACTGTCACGATACACTGCAAGCACTGAGACACTAGAAAACATGAGGGATTTAAATCTCTCCACTCTGGTTATACAAGGAAGTGAAGTATATTCCAGAGATAAATGGAGTTGGAAAGACTCACTCCAAATGGCTAAGCTTGAAGCCGTCCCAGGAAAGAAAATACAAATTAGCTGCCGAGTAATCAATGGGTCTGCTCACCATAGACCAACTGTAATTGAAACCATCCATGTAGACTCTACTAAACCGGACAAATATAACACTGATTGATTGTTACAAAATTATAGAGCCAAACTCAGATTGCTGGCACAACTTCACCTTTATCAAACCTATCATAGTATATTGTATTTGGGGCTACAGGGGCACGGAATTGTTATTTGAATTTATGATTGACTCAAATACATCTGAACCTGTTGAAATGAACCCAAAACCTACACCCCCACAAACTTTCAAGGGTGTAGCTACTCAGCCCTCCATTAGTCTAACTCCTTACACCTTTAACATTGGCCCTTATGCCATTAAACACACAGGTCAACAACAAATACCGTTTAACCCAACATATTCCCTCAAACGAGTAGAATTGTCAATGCAGATTAATATCTCTGCGATCAAACCCACCTGCTCACCATTCCTGAGTACATCTTATGCAGGATGGTCAGCATGGTTAGGCCGGCGAACTGTTGACACCTCACAACGACTGAAGAGAGAGGTGACTGGTATCTTAGGAACAGGACTGGGAGTCTTAAATAGTACAGATGCTGAGATACTTGCAAACAAACTAGTCACAACTACTAGTGCTCTAGACAAATTAAAACATCCTCTACAGTCCTCTCTATCAGCATTGGGAAATCACCAATGGCTTTTATCGAATATATTGCCTCAGTGGGAGGAAACAGGTGAAAAAGACCATCAGCTGATCACAAATGCACTTGGTACAACCCCAAACAATGTTTCCTTGGCCCTTAGTTGTATCCAAGCCCAACTGTGGATGCAATCTATGACAGCCGCAATTATAAGGGAAGGTGAAGAAGGCACCTTGCCCACTGAAATTCGAAAAGTAATATGGGATAATGCAATTGAGTTTGAGAGAAAATTTCAATCCTGGTGGTATCTGGTTAATTTCACCTATGATCCCACTGAGAGCAAAGCCACAGCTTTTGTCTTAACGATACGCAATGCCTCAGTATACACCATATACCCAATCATCGCACTGGGGTTGAATCACCATGGAGCTATACTCCATCCGGTAGAGCATAGAGTGTGGGCACAACAAAACGAGAATAAATGGCAAACTGTTGATGTTGAAGCATGCATTTCACGAGATCAACAAGGATTCATTTGTGAGAGTAATACTCTCAAGGCACAAGACATTTGTCTTGACACCAACCAGAATGTTTGTCATTTTGAGATACAACCTGATGAAACCCCAGAAACTGTGCTTGTATATATTGGGAAAGGGTGTGTTTGCATGAGGTCTCCCTGTACTTTTGTATTCGTAGATGACATAGCAGTAGATATAAGTAATAACTCAAATCTTTGTGTTTGTAACTTTACTAACATCATTGGATGTGACTTCAGTTATTCAGCTCCTGTTACGTCTTTTCAATTGCTACAATCTAATTACACATTGATTCGAGATTTGCTGCCTACCCCTATCGGAATGAATCTCTCACTAGTGAGGAAGTTGCTACAACACGATGAATTGAAGCGATTGTTGAAAGAGGCCCAAGAAAATGGACAAAGAACTCTGATTACTGTCCATCATGATGTTGAAGAAATACACCATGTACTGGAAAGGGTCAAGAGAGACGGTGGACATGAATGGCGGGACACCCTCTTTGGATGGTCACCGACAGCTACAGGACTTTTTAACAAGATGCTCCATCCTGTTGTTGTTCTACTAGTACTCACTGTATTGTGCTTTGCTTTGACAATTGTTTTGCATGTTAGACTTTGGATTATGATGAAACGCTTAACTCGCTTAATCACCCCGCAAGAAGTATTTGCACTTGATATCCCTCGCCATAAGAGGACATGTGATATTCCCCATCAGTATTGATTATCGTGGAGCTTGAGTGACTGTAGTCACGGGGTGGATTATGTGGAATAATTACTAAATTGGCCAAGAATACAAAAATACAGCATTGTTCACACATTAAGGAAAGTCATAAAATCAAGAGGCTTCTGAGGTAGAATACAGCCACAGCTAGCACACGAAGAATGCAACATCTGTGATTCCCTGCGCGAGGTTGTTTGCGAAACTACACGAGGGATGGAACGGAACACGCTTGTTCCGTGGCCTTCCCTTGTGACGAATAGCAGATATGGGGACGAGATGGTACTACGGAACTGATAAGCGGCCTACACGCTACCCGAGCCAACCTTTCGTCAAATGTTGATGAAATGCTGTCCTTTTGTGCGAACTTTGCTCACCACAATGTACCAAAACACACCTCCATCCCGGAGGCTATCCGCCCCCGAGGTGTGAACACTCCTCCTTGAATACATTAATCATAATAAAAGTATGTATGACTAAAGTCACTCAAACTCCACTTTGAAGATAAAAAAATAATATAAAAATAGCCCAAGAGAGAGGGGATGTCAGGGAAGACACCATCGCGAAGAATTCCACCGCTGATTTCCGGGATCAGTCGACGGGCTGAGCCTTTCTTCCCCCCCATAGGGACGCCTTTGGGTAAGACTTCGATTACACCGAGCGCTTTCTCGGGGACTTAGAAATTTCTCTAGAGAATCTCTACCCTACGTTTATAGCCAGGCTGTATCGTTTATAATTTTGTCGCGCGTTTGTATACTTAGCAATATCTTTATTTGCACGTGCTTTGCAGACAGTGTATTTATCACCGGCAATCCTAAAGAACCTGTATATCTGTTGTTTAAATAAACTGCACTGTTTAAGTAGCTAGTCGTTCCGCTTTCTCACTGAACGCGACCAAAACTACAGAGAGGCCGTGCTAGTTCAGGAGCACGACTAGACTGAAGGTGCAGTCCACTATTAGTGTATCCAAATCGTAGTAGTTTAATACATATTAAACGCGATTGGACTGATAGTGCTGAATTGGGCATCACTCAGAATTTAAACCTAGCCGCACCTAGCCTCCCACCTCGGTGAGGAGTGTTAGAACGCAAGGGGGTTTATCTTCTGCCAAAACCGCTTGGCCCCGTTTCACGCAACAGAATTTGGCGTAGTCGGCAGGATTGCCATGGATAAACTGCTGCAAAAATATGATTGTGCCCCTTCCCAGGCTGGGAAGGAGTGGGCCCAAAAATTTTGGAAGGATGAAGAGAAAGTGGTGGAACGTATTGAAGAGTGTCGGGTTTCACAGAAGCTCAGAGCGGGGAAAGGCAAGGGTGTGATTTGTGCTGCGTTAGGCGCCTGTTTATCTTGTGCACAACAAGAAGCTAGAGAAACCCCTGCTCCTAATCTGATTTCAGCTGTAGAATATGCAACCCTGAAATCGGAGAATGAGGTGCTGAAGTCATCATTAGCCTTGCAAAAGGAGACAGGAGAAAAATTAAGAACTCACGTCGATAAGCTTGTGAGTGAGAATGAATGTTTAGGAAACCAGAATGCTCAACTTAAAATATTATTAGAAAGGGTGACTGGGCTCTTAGATAAAATGCAGCCCTCGACCCAGGTCCAACAGATTCGTAAGTTAATGTGTTATCCAAATTCCGGAACCCAGACCGGAGATTTTTTGTCTAATAGTGAGGATGACGAAGAAGATGAGGAGGAAAGGACTTTTACTTTGAAATCCCAAGTTTTTCCTTTACGTCCTCTGGTTAAAACTGAAGCTGCGGTTGATGACGATGATGAAATTCACACCACTGTGCGTACCGTTCCACGGACACCAACCGAGTTAACAAAAATAAGGGAGAAATATTCGAGGCGACCAGAAGAGTCAGCTGTTGAGTACGTGTGGCGAGTTTCTTCTGAAGGGGGGGACAGAATTATGCTGAGTGAGGAAGAAGCAGGAGACTCTTGGGGACCAGGAGTGTTTTTAACCACTATGCCTGGGGATCATAATTATTCCCTAACTGCTCGAGCAGCCTATTGGGCAGGGGGTATGGATCCGCGAGAGAGGGGGGAGCCGTTAGAGATTAGAGCTACAGGCTACTCTGATCTGTTTGCGGCTGTACGGAAAGCAGCTTGTCTGCAAGCCATGTATGACAGAGAGGAATTTCGGAAATCCCCAATGTCAGCCCCTATCGACCCCGATCGATTAGCCCCTCTCATCCGTGGTCTTCCCGATTGCCTGAAACCGTTCCTTGTTCGTACTCAAGATCGTATACGAGAGGCTCGGGGTGCTCATAGGCGGGGCCGTCGTCACTACATGCCCACCTGGAATGAATATGTACAGGAAATAGATCAATATGGGCGCCGAATGGGCTGGGCCAGCCTAACTAGTGAGAAATCCTCCGAACACCCCCGAAAGGTTCGCCAAGTCCGAACTCACACTAAAAACCCTAAATCGGAGGAAAGGTTTAAGCCTGATAAGGACCGGAATGAGTTGTGGCGTAAAGCCCTACAATTAGGGGTGCCCCGACAATTCTTGCACGGTGTCCCTACGGGAGACCTCCGTACACTAGTCCAATCTCTAACTAGAAAGAATAATGTGGCTGGGGAGAAAAGTCTAACCAGAGAATCCCCAAGTCGTGAGAAAATTGTGCCTTCTGCACCGGAACGTAACTTGATTGATTTGACAGAGTCCCAGCCAAAAAACTCCTATCCCCGGGGAGGGCAGTGAGCCACCCTGTCCGGCAGGTACTAGCAATTCAATGGCTCTCTCATAAAGACTCCGAACCCGTTATTATCATTCCTGTTGGACCCCGGAAGATATTGGTAAATTTTATTATTGATACTGGAGCCCAAATGTCTGCAATCACTAACGAAACAGCACAACTTCTAGGTATAAATCCCACCCGACGCAGAGTCAACTTCACAGGAATTGATGGTGTGGTAAAAACATGCCCCACTGCAAAAATTAACCTCTGGTTGCCGGGAGAGCAGCGAATGACTAGGGCAGAAGTGTTAGTGGGTGCCTCACATTCTAACCTCCTAGGATTTGACGTGCTGCGTGGGCGAATGTGGAAATTCCCGGATGGAACTGCGTGGAGTTTTGCAGGACGCAAAAAAGGATTAGACACAGTTAAACTGGGCCTATTAGAAACATCTATACCTTTGCCTCCCTCTAAAATTACCAACGTCCGACAGTACCCACTGCCTGCAGCTGCACTTGCAGGAGCAGACGGGGTGGTATCAGATTTAGAAAAAAGAAACATCATTAAGAGGACTCACTCGCCTTATAATTCACCGGTGTGGCCAGTAAAGAAACCAACCGGGCAATGGCGTTTCACAGTAGATTACCGAAAGTTAAACGCCAACGCTGCACCCCTGACCGCTGCGGTTCCGAGTATCGTGGAAATTGTGACAATGATAAAAGGAGCTGCCCATCCTTGGATGGCTGCCTTAGATGTAAAAGACATGTTTTTTATGATTCCCCTCCTTGAGCAAGACAAAGCGCAGTTTGCATTCACGTGGAAAGGAGTCCAATATACCTTTAACCGACTTCCACAAGGATACAAACATTCCCCCACCATTGCTCATAATGCTTTAGCTAAAGCGCTATCAGAGATTCCTGTTTCACAGGGATGTACAGTATACCAATATATTGACGACATCTTAATAGGGGGGGAGAGAGCCAAGAAAGTGTACAAGACATGATGCAAAACATCCGAAAAACATTATCAGATTTGGGATTGGAAATTCCAGACTCAAAATGTCAGGGACCTGCACAGGAAGTTAAATTCCTGGGGGTCTGGTGGATTAAGGGAGCTGCTTCTGTCCCTCAGGATACCCTGAAAAAAATAGAACATGGACAGAATCCTTCCAGCACGAAGGAGTTACAGCAAGTTCTGGGAACTTTAAGTTATTGGCGTAAACACATCCCTGGCTTTTCCATCATTGCTCGCCCCCTTTATTGTTTGCTCAAAAAAGGTAAATCCTGGGAGTGGACTGAACAACATACTAATGCACTGGAATTGCTAATAAAAGAGCTAAGGTTATTCCAACAACTTGGCCCCATACATCCAACTGACCCTGTCCATGTAGAATGGGGGTTCAGCGAACATGGTTCTCATTGTAACTTATGGCAAAAGGGACCAGCAGGACCGGAGAGACCATTAGAATTTAGCTCTCACTCCTTTAATGATACTGAGAGCAGATATTCAGACCTAGAGAAGGGTTTACTGTCCCTGGTGCGAGCATTGCAACGAGCAGAGCAGATAAGGAGAGAACAGAGCGTGATTGTTCGGGGCCCTTTTCGTCTCCTAGATGTGGTCCGTAAAGGGACAGCACCACCAGCCGGCATTGCCCAGAAACCCACAGTTCGAAAGTGGTATGCTTATTTAGAAGGCATTAATGATATCATGCCAATCTCTGAAGGTAGTATCAAAGTATCCAAGCTCCAGAAGGATATAGATGGTGCCCTATTGTTCCAATCCCCACCAAACAGACCATCTCCAATCCAAGAAGCACCTCCTCTGAAAGAAGGCAGTGATCTTACAGGAGTGTGGTTTACTGATGCGTCATCTCACCGTGAGAACAATAAGTGGAAATACAAGGCCGTAGCACTGGAAGTAGCAACGGGGGAAAGAGCAATTGAAACAGGAGAAGGTAGCGCACAAGTAGGGGAACTCAGAGCCGTCCTACTAGCTGCACAACGTGGGGCTACTTACATTTACACTGACTCATATGCTGTTTTTAAAGGAGCCACTGAATGGATTGGACACTGGGCAGCCAATGATTGGCAGGTGAATAGAGTCCCAATCTGGGAGACAGAGAGTTGGAAGCAACTGTTGGAAATGGGAGGACAGAGAACATTGCACATCGGTTGGGTAAAAGGCCATGATCGTTCGAACTCGATCACTGCTCAATTCAACCAACAGGTAGATAGCCTCACGCGGTTGCAGCAAATTGACATTGTAGATGATGGTCGGGAATGGGAACGCTTACTCGAATGGTTACATATTAAGGGTGGCCATACAGGCCGTGCTGATCTGTATCAGGAAGGTCTAGCCCGGGGGTGGCCTGTGTCGGTTAAGCTGTGTGAACAAGTAGTAACCGCCTGTTCACAATGTCGCCTACGACTCAATAAAGATCATCCGAGTAAGGCGCCTCCTTTACACATTCGGGACAAGAAAACATTGTGGCATTCATGGCAAATTGATTATATTGGGCCCTTGAGATCATCAGGTGAGAAAAGATACGTCCTAGTCGGAGTGGAGATTATCTCTGGCCTCGCTATGGCCACCAGCTTCAAATCAGCTACCGGGAACAACACAGTGAAAGGCCTAAAAGGGTGGTTCAGCACACTTCCCCTTCCTGAGGAAATCCAAAGTGATAACGGTTCACACTTTACCGCTACAGTGGTACAAGATTGGGCCAAAGAAGAAGGGATTCGATGGGTATTTCATACTCCCTATTATCCTCAGGCTAATGGCATTGTTGAACGCACCAATGGATTGGTTAAGCGTTTTGCAAAAACTCATGAACCTGGTTGGCATTTGCCATTGGATGATGCCATCTATCAATTAAATAACAGATGGAGTGGAGATGGCTGTCCTAAAATGAAAGCTTTCTGTGTATCTGCTGATATCATCACTCCAAAAGTTCCCAATGAACCACGAAAATACCTGGGACAATTTCACCCTGGGCAACCTGTGTTAGTGAAAATGCCTCAAATTGGCACAGTACCAATGGTGTTAGCTACTCCCAAAAACCCCCATGCACGGGAAGCCAAAGACTGTTCAGGGAAGATACACCGGATCAGCACCCGGTGGATCTCGCCCTCTTTTTAACCCCGTCGGTCAAATGAGACCGAGCAGATTTTCTTTTCCTTTGTGTCTTACAGGAACCTCGGAAGAACTGTACGTGGACAGACGCATTGGCCTACGCTAACCTCGAGTGTCTCCAGGGAATCCTGACATTGATCCTGGCAATAATATTATTTTTGTTATGTATGGCCATCTGGAGGCCTAAATTTTAGAATGACGAATTGGCAGATGGAATTGATGCTATTCAGTTTTATCTTTTTACTCCCTGTTGTTTGTAGTCAAAGAGACCCAGAATGGCCGTGGTCTCAAGCTTATGTAAAACACAATGCGATGGCAGGAACAGGAAAAGGAAAATTGAGCCTGGCCACTGTAGTCCTACATGAAAATGAGGTGTTTTCAAAACATGAGATAGATCAAAGCATAGATAAAGTCGAACCTGACTCAACTCCACAGACTAGTCTGGTTCCACTGCCACTATCTGAAACCCCCGATAATGACACCTTATTGAGCGGACTTAAGAATCTGCCCCTTGATGATGAGCTTTGGGATAATGCACTGTCACGATACACTGCAAGCACTGAGACACTAGAAAACATGAGGGATTTAAATCTCTCCACTCTGGTTATACAAGGAAGTGAAGTATATTCCAGAGATAAATGGAGTTGGAAAGACTCACTCCAAATGGCTAAGCTTGAAGCCGTCCCAGGAAAGAAAATACAAATTAGCTGCCGAGTAATCAATGGGTCTGCTCACCATAGACCAACTGTAATTGAAACCATCCATGTAGACTCTACTAAACCGGACAAATATAACACTGATTGATTGTTACAAAATTATAGAGCCAAACTCAGATTGCTGGCACAACTTCACCTTTATCAAACCTATCATAGTATATTGTATTTGGGGCTACAGGGGCACGGAATTGTTATTTGAATTTATGATTGACTCAAATACATCTGAACCTGTTGAAATGAACCCAAAACCTACACCCCCACAAACTTTCAAGGGTGTAGCTACTCAGCCCTCCATTAGTCTAACTCCTTACACCTTTAACATTGGCCCTTATGCCATTAAACACACAGGTCAACAACAAATACCGTTTAACCCAACATATTCCCTCAAACGAGTAGAATTGTCAATGCAGATTAATATCTCTGCGATCAAACCCACCTGCTCACCATTCCTGAGTACATCTTATGCAGGATGGTCAGCATGGTTAGGCCGGCGAACTGTTGACACCTCACAACGACTGAAGAGAGAGGTGACTGGTATCTTAGGAACAGGACTGGGAGTCTTAAATAGTACAGATGCTGAGATACTTGCAAACAAACTAGTCACAACTACTAGTGATCTAGACAAATTAAAACATCCTCTACAGTCCTCTCTATCAGCATTGGGAAATCACCAATGGCTTTTATCGAATATATTGCCTCAGTGGGAGGAAACAGGTGAAAAAGACCATCAGCTGATCACAAATGCACTTGGTACAACCCAAAACAATGTTTCCTTGGCCCTTAGTTGTATCCAAGCCCAACTGTGGATGCAATCTATGACAGGCGCAATTATAAGGGAAGGTGAAGAAGGCACCTTGCCCACTGAAATTCGAAAAGTAATATGGGATAATGCAATTGAGTTTGAGAGAAAATTTCAATCCTGGTGGTATCTGGTTAATTTCACCTATGATCCCACTGAGAGCAAAGCCACAGCTTTTGTCTTAACGATACGCAATGCCTCAGTATACACCATATACCCAATCATCGCACTGGGGTTGAATCACCATGGAGCTATACTCCATCCGGTAGAGCATAGAGTGTGGGCACAACAAAACGAGAATAAATGGCAAACTGTTGATGTTGAAGCATGCATTTCACGAGATCAACAAGGATTCATTTGTGAGAGTAATACTCTCAAGGCACAAGACATTTGTCTTGACACCAACCAGAATGTTTGTCATTTTGAGATACAACCTGATGAAACCCCAGAAACTGTGCTTGTATATATTGGGAAAGGGTGTGTTTGCATGAGGTCTCCCTGTACTTTTGTATTCGTAGATGACATAGCAGTAGATATAAGTAATAACTCAAATCTTTGTGTTTGTAACTTTACTAACATCATTGGATGTGACTTCAGTTATTCAGCTCCTGTTACGTCTTTTCAATTGCTACAATCTAATTACACATTGATTCGAGATTTGCTGCCTACCCCTATCGGAATGAATCTCTCACTAGTGAGGAAGTTGCTACAACACGATGAATTGAAGCGATTGTTGAAAGAGGCCCAAGAAAATGGACAAAGAACTCTGATTACTGTCCATCATGATGTTGAAGAAATACACCATGTACTGGAAAGGGTCAAGAGAGACGGTGGACATGAATGGTGGGACACCCTCTTTGGATGGTCACCGACAGCTACAGGACTTTTTAACAAGATGCTCCATCCTGTTGTTGTTCTACTAGTACTCACTGTATTGTGCTTTGCTTTGACAATTGTTTTGCATGTTAGACTTTGGATTATGATGAAACGCTTAACTCGCTTAATCACCCCGCAAGAAGTATTTGCACTTGATATCCCTCGCCATAAGAGGACATGTGATATTCCCCATCAGTATTGATTATCGTGGAGCTTGAGTGACTGTAGTCACGGGGTGGATTATGTGGAATAATTACTAAATTGGCCAAGAATACAAAAATACAGCATTGTTCACACATTAAGGAAAGTCATAAAATCAAGAGGCTTCTGAGGTAGAATACAGCCACAGCTAGCACACGAAGAATGCAACATCTGTGATTCCCTGCGCGAGGTTGTTTGCGAAACTACACGAGGGATGGAACGGAACACGCTTGTTCCGTGGCCTTCCCTTGTGACGAATAGCAGATATGGGGACGAGATGGTACTACGGAACTGATAAGCGGCCTACACGCTACCCGAGCCAACATTTCGTCAAATGTTGATGAAATGCTGTCCTTTTGTGCGAACTTTGCTCACCACAATGTACCAAAACACACCTCCATCCCGGAGGCTATCCGCCCCCGAGGTGTGAACACTCCTCCTTGAATACATTAATCATAATAAAAGTATGTATGACTAAAGTCACTCAAACTCCACTTTGAAGATAAAAAAATAATATAAAAATAGCCCAAGAGAGAGGGGATGTCAGGGAAGACACCATCGCGAAGAATTCCACCGCTGATTTCCGGGATCAGTCGACGGGCTGAGCCTTTCTTCCCCCCCATAGGGACGCCTTTGGGTAAGACTTCGATTACACCGAGCGCTTTCTCGGGGACTTAGAAATTTCTCTAGAGAATCTCTACCCTACGTTTATAGCCAGGCTGTATCGTTTATAATTTTGTCGCGCGTTTGTATACTTAGCAATATCTTTATTTGCACGTGCTTTGCAGACAGTGTATTTATCACCGGCAATCCTAAAGAACCTGTATATCTGTTGTTTAAATAAACTGCACTGTTTAAGTAGCTAGTCGTTCCGCTTTCTCACTGAACGCGACCAAAACTACAGAGAGGCCGTGCTAGTTCAGGAGCACGACTAGACTGAAGGTGCAGTCCACTATTAGTGTATCCAAATCGTAGTAGTTTAATACATATTAAACGCGATTGGACTGATAGTGCTGAATTGGGCATCACTCAGAATTTAAACCTAGCCGCACCTAGCCTCCCACCTCGGTGAGGAGTGTTAGAACGCAAGGGGGTTTATCTTCTGCCAAAACCGCTTGGCCCCGTTTCACGCAACAGAATTTGGCGTAGTCGGCAGGATTGCCATGGATAAACTGCTGCAAAAATATGATTGTGCCCCTTCCCAGGCTGGGAAGGAGTGGGCCCAAAAATTTTGGAAGGATGAAGAGAAAGTGGTGGAACGTATTGAAGAGTGTCGGGTTTCACAGAAGCTCAGAGCGGGGAAAGGCAAGGGTGTGATTTGTGCTGTGTTAGGCGCCTGTTTATCTTGTGCACAACAAGAAGCTAGAGAAACCCCTGCTCCTAATCTGATTTCAGCTGTAGAATATGCAACCCTGAAATCGGAGAATGAGGTGCTGAAGTCATCATTAGCCTTGCAAAAGGAGACAGGAGAAAAATTAAGAACTCACGTCGATAAGCTTGTGAGTGAGAATGAATGTTTAGGAAACCAGAATGCTCAACTTAAAATATTATTAGAAAGGGTGACTGGGCTCTTAGATAAAATGCAGCCCTCGACCCAGGTCCAACAGATTCGTAAGTTAATGTGTTATCCAAATTCCGGAACCCAGACCGGAGATTTTTTGTCTAATAGTGAGGATGACGAAGAAGATGAGGAGGAAAGGACTTTTACTTTGAAATCCCAAGTTTTTCCTTTACGTCCTCTGGTTAAAACTGAAGCTGCGGTTGATGACGATGATGAAATTCACACCACTGTGCGTACCGTTCCACGGACACCAACCGAGTTAACAAAAATAAGGGAGAAATATTCGAGGCGACCAGAAGAGTCAGCTGTTGAGTACGTGTGGCGAGTTTCTTCTGAAGGGGGGGACAGAATTATGCTGAGTGAGGAAGAAGCAGGAGACTCTTGGGGACCAGGAGTGTTTTTAACCACTATGCCTGGGGATCATAATTATTCCCTAACTGCTCGAGCAGCCTATTGGGCAGGGGGTATGGATCCGCGAGAGAGGGGGGAGCCGTTAGAGATTAGAGCTACAGGCTACTCTGATCTGTTTGCGGCTGTACGGAAAGCAGCTTGTCTGCAAGCCATGTATGACAGAGAGGAATTTCGGAAATCCCCAATGTCAGCCCCTATCGACCCCGATCGATTAGCCCCTCTCATCCGTGGTCTTCCCGATTGCCTGAAACCGTTCCTTGTTCGTACTCAAGATCGTATACGAGAGGCTCGGGGTGCTCATAGGCGGGGCCGTCGTCACTACATGCCCACCTGGAATGAATATGTACAGGAAATAGATCAATATGGGCGCCGAATGGGCTGGGCCAGCCTAACTAGTGAGAAATCCTCCGAACACCCCCGAAAGGTTCGCCAAGTCCGAACTCACACTAAAAACCCTAAATCGGAGGAAAGGTTTAAGCCTGATAAGGACCGGAATGAGTTGTGGCGTAAAGCCCTACAATTAGGGGTGCCCCGACAATTCTTGCACGGTGTCCCTACGGGAGACCTCCGTACACTAGTCCAATCTCTAACTAGAAAGAATAATGTGGCTGGGGAGAAAAGTCTAACCAGAGAATCCCCAAGTCGTGAGAAAATTGTGCCTTCTGCACCGGAACGTAACTTGATTGATTTGACAGAGTCCCAGCCAAAAAACTCCTATCCCCGGGGAGGGCAGTGAGCCACCCTGTCCGGCAGGTACTAGCAATTCAATGGCTCTCTCATAAAGACTCCGAACCCGTTATTATCATTCCTGTTGGACCCCGGAAGATATTGGTAAATTTTATTATTGATACTGGAGCCCAAATGTCTGCAATCACTAACGAAACAGCACAACTTCTAGGTATAAATCCCACCCGACGCAGAGTCAACTTCACAGGAATTGATGGTGTGGTAAAAACATGCCCCACTGCAAAAATTAACCTCTGGTTGCCGGGAGAGCAGCGAATGACTAGGGCAGAAGTGTTAGTGGGTGCCTCACATTCTAACCTCCTAGGATTTGACGTGCTGCGTGGGCGAATGTGGAAATTCCCGGATGGAACTGTGTGGAGTTTTGCAGGACGCAAAAAAGGATTAGACGCAGTTAAACTGGGCCTATTAGAAACATCTATACCTTTGCCTCCCTCTAAAATTACCAACGTCCGACAGTACCCACTGCCTGCAGCTGCACTTGCAGGAGCAGACGGGGTGGTATCAGATTTAGAAAAAAGAAACATCATTCAGAGGACTCACTCGCCTTATAATTCACCGGTGTGGCCAGTAAAGAAACCAACCGGGCAATGGCGTTTCACAGTAGATTACCGAAAGTTAAACGCCAACACTGCACCCCTGACCGCTGCGGTTCCGAGTATCGCGGAAATTGTGACAATGATAAAAGGAGCTGCCCATCCTTGGATGGCTGCCTTAGATGTAAAAGACATGTTTTTTATGATTCCCCTCCTTGAGCAAGACAAAGCGCAGTTTGCATTCACGTGGAAAGGAGTCCAATATACCTTTAACCGACTTCCACAAGGATACAAACATTCCCCCACCATTGCTCATAATGCTTTAGCTAAAGCGCTATCAGAGATTCCTGTTTCACAGGGATGTACAGTATACCAATATATTGACGACATCTTAATAGGGGGGGAGAGAGCCAAGAAAGTGTACAAGACATGATGCAAAACATCCGAAAAACATTATCAGATTTGGGATTGGAAATTCCAGACTCAAAATGTCAGGGACCTGCACAGGAAGTTAAATTCCTGGGGGTCTGGTGGATTAAGGGAGCTGCTTCTGTCCCTCAGGATACCCTGAAAAAAATAGAACATGGACAGAATCCTTCCAGCACGAAGGAGTTACAGCAAGTTCTGGGAACTTTAAGTTATTGGCGTAAACACATCCCTGGCTTTTCCATCATTGCTCGCCCCCTTTATTGTTTGCTCAAAAAAGGTAAATCCTGGGAGTGGACTGAACAACATACTAATGCACTGGAATTGCTAATAAAAGAGCTAAGGTTATTCCAACAACTTGGCCCCATACATCCAACTGACCCTGTCCATGTAGAATGGGGGTCCAGCGAACATGGCTCTCATTGTAACTTATGGCAAAAGGGACCAGCAGGACCGGAGAGACCATTAGAATTTAGCTCTCACTCCTTTAATGATACTGAGAGCAGATATTCAGACCTAGAGAAGGGTTTACTGTCCCTGGTGCGAGCATTGCAACGAGCAGAGCAGATAAGGAGAGAACAGAGCGTGATTGTTCGGGGCCCTTTTCGTCTCCTAGATGTGGTCCGTAAAGGGACAGCACCACCAGCCGGCATTGCCCAGAAACCCACAGTTCGAAAGTGGTATGCTTATTTAGAAGGCATTAATGATATCATGCCAATCTCTGAAGGTAGTATCAAAGTATCCAAGCTCCAGAAGGATATAGATGGTGCCCTATTGTTCCAATCCCCACCAAACAGACCATCTCCAATCCAAGAAGCACCTCCTCTGAAAGAAGGCAGTGATCTTACAGGAGTGTGGTTTACTGATGCGTCATCTCACCGTGAGAACAATAAGTGGAAATACAAGGCCGTAGCACTGGAAGTAGCAACGGGGGAAAGAGCAATTGAAACAGGAGAAGGTAGCGCACAAGTAGGGGAACTCAGAGCCGTCCTACTAGCTGCACAACATGGGGCTACTTACATTTACACTGACTCATATGCTGTTTTTAAAGGAGCCACTGAATGGATTGGACACTGGGCAGCCAATGATTGGCAGGTGAATAGAGTCCCAATCTGGGAGACAGAGAGTTGGAAGCAACTGTTGGAAATGGGAGGACAGAGAACATTGCACGTTGGTTGGGTAAAAGGCCATGATCGTTCGAACTCGATCACTGCTCAATTCAACCAACAGGTAGATAGCCTCACGCGGTTGCAGCAAATTGACATTGTAGATGATGGTCGGGAATGGGAACGCTTACTCGAATGGTTACATATTAAGCGTGGCCATACAGGCCGTGCTGATCTGTATCAGGAAGGTCTAGCCCGGGGGTGGCCTGTGTCGGTTAAGCTGTGTGAACAAGTAGTAACCGCCTGTTCACAATGTCGCCTACGACTCAATAAAGATCATCCGAGTAAGGCGCCTCCTTTACACATTCGGGACAAGAAAACATTGTGGCATTCATGGCAAATTGATTATATTGGGCCCTTGAGATCATCAGGTGAGAAAAGATACGTCCTAGTCGGAGTGGAGATTATCTCTGGCCTCGCTATGGCCACCAGCTTCAAATCAGCTACCGGGAACAACACAGTGAAAGGCCTAAAAGGGTGGTTCAGCACACTTCCCCTTCCTGAGGAAATTCAAAGTGATAACGGTTCACACTTTACCGCTACAGTGGTACAAGATTGGGCCAAAGAAGAAGGGATTCGATGGGTATTTCATACTCCTTATTATCCTCAGGCTAATGGCATTGTTGAACGCACCAATGGATTGGTTAAGCGTTTTGCAAAAACTCATGAACCTGGTTGGCATTTGCGATTGGATGATGCCATCTATCAATTAAATAACAGATGGAGTGGAGATGGCTGTCCTAAAATGAAAGCTTTCTGTGTATCTGCTGATATCATCACTCCAAAAGTTCCCAATGAACCACGAAAATACCTAGGACAATTTCACCCTGGGCAACCTGTGTTAGTGAAAATGCCTCAAATTGGCACAGTACCAATGGTGTTAGCTACTCCCAAAAACCCCCATGCACGGGAAGCCAAAGACTGTTCAGGGAAGATACACCGGATCAGCACCCGGTGGATCTCGCCCTCTTTTTAACCCCGTCGGTCAAATGAGACCGAGCAGATTTTCTTTTCCTTTGTGTCTTACAGGAACCTCGGAAGAACTGTACGTGGACAGACGCATTGGCCTACGCTAACCTCGAGTGTCTCCAGGGAATCCTGACATTGATCCTGGCAATAATATTATTTTTGTTATGTATGGCCATCTGGAGGCCTAAATTTTAGAATGACGAATTGGCAGATGGAATTGATGCTATTCAGTTTTATCTTTTTACTCCCTGTTGTTTGTAGTCAAAGAGACCCAGAATGGCCGTGGTCTCAAGCTTATGTAAAACACAATGCGATGGCAGGAACAGGAAAAGGAAAATTGAGCCTGGCCACTGTAGTCCTACATGAAAATGAGGTGTTTTCAAAACATGAGATAGATCAAAGCATAGATAAAGTCGAACCTGACTCAACTCCACAGACTAGTCTGGTTCCACTGCCACTATCTGAAACCCCCGATAATGACACCTTATTGAGCGGACTTAAGAATCTGCCCCTTGATGATGAGCTTTGGGATAATGCACTGTCACGATACACTGCAAGCACTGAGACACTAGAAAACATGAGGGATTTAAATCTCTCCACTCTGGTTATACAAGGAAGTGAAGTATATTCCAGAGATAAATGGAGTTGGAAAGACTCACTCCAAATGGCTAAGCTTGAAGCCGTCCCAGGAAAGAAAATACAAATTAGCTGCCGAGTAATCAATGGGTCTGCTCACCATAGACCAACTGTAATTGAAACCATCCATGTAGACTCTACTAAACCGGACAAATATAACACTGATTGATTGTTACAAAATTATAGAGCCAAACTCAGATTGCTGGCACAACTTCACCTTTATCAAACCTATCATAGTATATTGTATTTGGGGCTACAGGGGCACGGAATTGTTATTTGAATTTATGATTGACTCAAATACATCTGAACCTGTTGAAATGAACCCAAAACCTACACCCCCACAAACTTTCAAGGGTGTAGCTACTCAGCCCTCCATTAGTCTAACTCCTTACACCTTTAACATTGGCCCTTATGCCATTAAACACACAGGTCAACAACAAATACCGTTTAACCCAACATATTCCCTCAAACGAGTAGAATTGTCAATGCAGATTAATATCTCTGCGATCAAACCCACCTGCTCACCATTCCTGAGTACATCTTATGCAGGATGGTCAGCATGGTTAGGCCGGCGAACTGTTGACACCTCACAACGACTGAAGAGAGAGGTGACTGGTATCTTAGGAACAGGACTGGGAGTCTTAAATAGTACAGATGCTGAGATACTTGCAAACAAACTAGTCACAACTACTAGTGATCTAGACAAATTAAAACATCCTCTACAGTCCTCTCTATCAGCATTGGGAAATCACCAATGGCTTTTATCGAATATATTGCCTCAGTGGGAGGAAACAGGTGAAAAAGACCATCAGCTGATCACAAATGCACTTGGTACAACCCCAAACAATGTTTCCTTGGCCCTTAGTTGTATCCAAGCCCAACTGTGGATGCAATCTATGACAGCCGCAATTATAAGGGAAGGTGAAGAAGGCACCTTGCCCACTGAAATTCGAAAAGTAATATGGGATAATGCAATTGAGTTTGAGAGAAAATTTCAATCCTGGTGGTATCTGGTTAATTTCACCTATGATCCCACTGAGAGCAAAGCCACAGCTTTTGTCTTAACGATACGCAATGCCTCAGTATACACCATATACCCAATCATCGCACTGGGGTTGAATCACCATGGAGCTATACTCCATCCGGTAGAGCATAGAGTGTGGGCACAACAAAACGAGAATAAATGGCAAACTGTTGATGTTGAAGCATGCATTTCACGAGATCAACAAGGATTCATTTGTGAGAGTAATACTCTCAAGGCACAAGACATTTGTCTTGACACCAACCAGAATGTTTGTCATTTTGAGATACAACCTGATGAAACCCCAGAAACTGTGCTTGTATATATTGGGAAAGGGTGTGTTTGCATGAGGTCTCCCTGTACTTTTGTATTCGTAGATGACATAGCAGTAGATATAAGTAATAACTCAAATCTTTGTGTTTGTAACTTTACTAACATCATTGGATGTGACTTCAGTTATTCAGCTCCTGTTACGTCTTTTCAATTGCTACAATCTAATTACACATTGATTCGAGATTTGCTGCCTACCCCTATCGGAATGAATCTCTCACTAGTGAGGAAGTTGCTACAACACGATGAATTGAAGCGATTGTTGAAAGAGGCCCAAGAAAATGGACAAAGAACTCTGATTGCTGTCCATCATGATGTTGAAGAAATACACCATGTACTGGAAAGGGTCAAGAGAGACGGTGGACATGAATGGTGGGACACCCTCTTTGGATGGTCACCGACAGCTACAGGACTTTTTAACAAGATGCTCCATCCTGTTGTTGTTCTACTAGTACTCACTGTATTGTGCTTTGCTTTGACAATTGTTTTGCATGTTAGACTTTGGATTATGATGAAACGCTTAACTCGCTTAATCACCCCGCAAGAAGTATTTGCACTTGATATCCCTCGCCATAAGAGGACATGTGATATTCCCCATCAGTATTGATTATCGTGGAGCTTGAGTGACTGTAGTCACGGGGTGGATTATGTGGAATAATTACTAAATTGGCCAAGAATACAAAAATACAGCATTGTTCACACATTAAGGAAAGTCATAAAATCAAGAGGCTTCTGAGGTAGAATACAGCCACAGCTAGCACACGAAGAATGCAACATCTGTGATTCCCTGCGCGAGGTTGTTTGCGAAACTACACGAGGGATGGAACGGAACACGCTTGTTCCGTGGCCTTCCCTTGTGACGAATAGCAGATATGGGGACGAGATGGTACTACGGAACTGATAAGCGGCCTACACGCTACCCGAGCCAACATTTCGTCAAATGTTGATGAAATGCTGTCCTTTTGTGCGAACTTTGCTCACCACAATGTACCAAAACACACCTCCATCCCGGAGGCTATCCGCCCCCGAGGTGTGAACACTCCTCCTCGAATACATTAATCATAATAAAAGTATGTATGACTAAAGTCACTCAAACTCCACTTTGAAGATAAAAAAATAATATAAAAATAGCCCAAGAGAGAGGGGATGTCAGGGAAGACACCATCGCGAAGAATTCCACCGCTGATTTCCGGGATCAGTCGACGGGCTGAGCCTTTCTTCCCCCCCATAGGGACGCCTTTGGGTAAGACTTCGATTACACCGAGCGCTTTCTCGGGGACTTAGAAATTTCTCTAGAGAATCTCTACCCTACGTTTATAGCCAGGCTGTATCGTTTATAATTTTGTCGCGCGTTTGTATACTTAGCAATATCTTTATTTGCACGTGCTTTGCAGACAGTGTATTTATCACCGGCAATCCTAAAGAACCTGTATATCTGTTGTTTAAATAAACTGCACTGTTTAAGTAGCTAGTCGTTCCGCTTTCTCACTGAACGCGACCAAAACTACAGAGAGGCCGTGCTAGTTCAGGAGCACGACTAGACTGAAGGTGCAGTCCACTATTAGTGTATCCAAATCGTAGTAGTTTAATACATATTAAACGCGATTGGACTGATAGTGCTGAATTGGGCATCACTCAGAATTTAAACCTAGCCGCACCTAGCCTCCCACCTCGGTGAGGAGTGTTAGAACGCAAGGGGGTTTATCTTCTGCCAAAACCGCTTGGCCCCGTTTCACGCAACAGAATTTGGCGTAGTCGGCAGGATTGCCATGGATAAACTGCTGCAAAAATATGATTGTGCCCCTTCCCAGGCTGGGAAGGAGTGGGCCCAAAAATTTTGGAAGGATGAAGAGAAAGTGGTGGAACGTATTGAAGAGTGTCGGGTTTCACAGAAGCTCAGAGCGGGGAAAGGCAAGGGTGTGATTTGTGCTGTGTTAGGCGCCTGTTTATCTTGTGCACAACAAGAAGCTAGAGAAACCCCTGCTCCTAATCTGATTTCAGCTGTAGAATATGCAACCCTGAAATCGGAGAATGAGGTGCTGAAGTCATCATTAGCCTTGCAAAAGGAGGCAGGAGAAAAATTAAGAACTCACGTCGATAAGCTTGTGAGTGAGAATGAATGTTTAGGAAACCAGAATGCTCAACTTAAAATATTATTAGAAAGGGTGACTGGGCTCTTAGATAAAATGCAGCCCTCGACCCAGGTCCAACAGATTCGTAAGTTAATGTGTTATCCAAATTCCGGAACCCAGACCGGAGATTTTTTGTCTAATAGTGAGGATGACGAAGAAGATGAGGAGGAAAGGACTTTTACTTTGAAATCCCAAGTTTTTCCTTTACGTCCTCTGGTTAAAACTGAAGCTGCGGTTGATGACGATGATGAAATTCACACCACTGTGCGTACCGTTCCACGGACACCAACCGAGTTAACAAAAATAAGGGAGAAATATTCGAGGCGACCAGAAGAGTCAGCTGTTGAGTACGTGTGGCGAGTTTCTTCTGAAGGGGGGGACAGAATTATGCTGAGTGAGGAAGAAGCAGGAGACTCTTGGGGACCAGGAGTGTTTTTAACCACTATGCCTGGGGATCATAATTATTCCCTAACTGCTCGAGCAGCCTATTGGGCAGGGGGTATGGATCCGCGAGAGAGGGGGGAGCCGTTAGAGATTAGAGCTACAGGCTACTCTGATCTGTTTGCGGCTGTACGGAAAGCAGCTTGTCTGCAAGCCATGTATGACAGAGAGGAATTTCGGAAATCCCCAAAGTCAGCCCCTATCGACCCCGATCGATTAGCCCCTCTCATCCGTGGTCTTCCCGATTGCCTGAAACCGTTCCTTGTTCGTACTCAAGATCGTATACGAGAGGCTCGGGGTGCTCATAGGCGGGGCCGTCGTCACTACATGCCCACCTGGAATGAATATGTACAGGAAATAGATCAATATGGGCGCCGAATGGGCTGGGCCAGCCTAACTAGTGAGAAATCCTCCGAACACCCCCGAAAGGTTCGCCAAGTCCGAATTCACACTAAAAACCCTAAATCGGAGGAAAGGTTTAAGCCTGATAAGGACCGGAATGAGTTGTGGCGTAAAGCCCTACAATTAGGGGTGCCCCGACAATTCTTGCACGGTGTCCCTACGGGAGACCTCCGTACACTAGTCCAATCTCTAACTAGAAAGAATAATGTGGCTGGGGAGAAAAGTCTAACCAGAGAATCCCCAAGTCGTGAGAAAATTGTGCCTTCTGCACCGGAACGTAACTTGATTGATTTGACAGAGTCCCAGCCAAAAAACTCCTATCCCCGGGGAGGGCAGTGAGCCACCCTGTCCGGCAGGTACTAGCAATTCAATGGCTCTCTCATAAAGACTCCGAACCCGTTATTATCATTCCTGTTGGACCCCGGAAGATATTGGTAAATTTTATTATTGATACTGGAGCCCAAATGTCTGCAATCACTAACGAAACAGCACAACTTCTAGGTATAAATCCCACCCGACGCAGAGTCAACTTCACAGGAATTGATGGTGTGGTAAAAACATGCCCCACTGCAAAAATTAACCTCTGGTTGCCGGGAGAGCAGCGAATGACTAGGGCAGAAGTGTTAGTGGGTGCCTCACATTCTAACCTCCTAGGATTTGACGTGCTGCGTGGGCGAATGTGGAAATTCCCGGATGGAACTGTGTGGAGTTTTGCAGGACGCAAAAAAGGATTAGACACAGTTAAACTGGGCCTATTAGAAACATCTATACCTTTGCCTCCCTCTAAAATTACCAACGTCCGACAGTACCCACTGCCTGCAGCTGCACTTGCAGGAGCAGACGGGGTGGTATCAGATTTAGAAAAAAGAAACATCATTAAGAGGACTCACTCGCCTTATAATTCACCGGTGTGGCCAGTAAAGAAACCAACCGGGCAATGGCGTTTCACAGTAGATTACCGAAAGTTAAACGCCAACGCTGCACCCCTGACCGCTGCGGTTCCGAGTATCGCGGAAATTGTGACAATGATAAAAGGAGCTGCCCATCCTTGGATGGCTGCCTTAGATGTAAAAGACATGTTTTTTATGATTCCCCTCCTTGAGCAAGACAAAGCGCAGTTTGCATTCACGTGGAAAGGAGTCCAATATACCTTTAACCGACTTCCACAAGGATACAAACATTCCCCCACCATTGCTCATAATGCTTTAGCTAAAGCGCTATCAGAGATTCCTGTTTCACAGGGATGTACAGTATACCAATATATTGACGACATCTTAATAGGGGGGGAGAGAGCCAAGAAAGTGTACAAGACATGATGCAAAACATCCGAAAAACATTATCAGATTTGGGATTGGAAATTCCAGACTCAAAATGTCAGGGACCTGCACAGGAAGTTAAATTCCTGGGGGTCTGGTGGATTAAGGGAGCTGCTTCTGTCCCTCAGGATACCCTGAAAAAAATAGAACATGGACAGAATCCTTCCAGCACGAAGGAGTTACAGCAAGTTCTGGGAACTTTAAGTTATTGGCGTAAACACATCCCTGGCTTTTCCATCATTGCTCGCCCCCTTTATTGTTTGCTCAAAAAAGGTAAATCCTGGGAGTGGACTGAACAACATACTAATGCACTGGAATTGCTAATAAAAGAGCTAAGGTTATTCCAACAACTTGGCCCCATACATCCAACTGACCCTGTCCATGTAGAATGGGGGTCCAGCGAACATGGTTCTCATTGTAACTTATGGCAAAAGGGACCAGCAGGACCGGAGAGACCATTAGAATTTAGCTCTCACTCCTTTAATGATACTGAGAGCAGATATTCAGACCTAGAGAAGGGTTTACTGTCCCTGGTGCGAGCATTGCAACGAGCAGAGCAGATAAGGAGAGAACAGAGCGTGATTGTTCGGGGCCCTTTTCGTCTCCTAGATGTGGTCCGTAAAGGGACAGCACCACCAGCCGGCATTGCCCAGAAACCCACAGTTCGAAAGTGGTATGCTTATTTAGAAGGCATTAATGATATCATGCCAATCTCTGAAGGTAGTATCAAAGTATCCAAGCTCCAGAAGGATATAGATGGTGCCCTATTGTTCCAATCCCCACCAAACAGACCATCTCCAATCCAAGAAGCACCTCCTCTGAAAGAAGGCAGTGATCTTACAGGAGTGTGGTTTACTGATGCGTCATCTCACCGTGAGAACAATAAGTGGAAATACAAGGCCGTAGCACTGGAAGTAGCAACGGGGGAAAGAGCAATTGAAACAGGAGAAGGTAGCGCACAAGTAGGGGAACTCAGAGCCGTCCTACTAGCTGCACAACGTGGGGCTACTTACATTTACACTGACTCATATGCTGTTTTTAAAGGAGCCACTGAATGGATTGGACACTGGGCAGCCAATGATTGGCAGGTGAATAGAGTCCCAATCTGGGAGACAGAGAGTTGGAAGCAACTGTTGGAAATGGGAGGACAGAGAACATTGCACATCGGTTGGGTAAAAGGCCATGATCGTTCGAACTCGATCACTGCTCAATTCAACCAACAGGTAGATAGCCTCACGCGGTTGCAGCAAATTGACATTGTAGATGATGGTCGGGAATGGGAACGCTTACTCGAATGGTTACATATTAAGCGTGGCCATACAGGCCGTGCTGATCTGTATCAGGAAGGTCTAGCCCGGGGGTGGCCTGTGTCGGTTAAGCTGTGTGAACAAGTAGTAACCGCCTGTTCACAATGTCGCCTACGACTCAATAAAGATCATCCGAGTAAGGCGCCTCCTTTACACATTCGGGACAAGAAAACATTGTGGCATTCATGGCAAATTGATTATATTGGGCCCTTGAGATCATCAGGTGAGAAAAGATACGTCCTAGTCGGAGTGGAGATTATCTCTGGCCTCGCTATGGCCACCAGCTTCAAATCAGCTACCGGGAACAACACAGTGAAAGGCCTAAAAGGGTGGTTCAGCACACTTCCCCTTCCTGAGGAAATCCAAAGTGATAACGGTTCACACTTTACCGCTACAGTGGTACAAGATTGGGCCAAAGAAGAAGGGATTCGATGGGTATTTCATACTCCCTATTATCCTCAGGCTAATGGCATTGTTGAACGCACCAATGGATTGGTTAAGCGTTTTGCAAAAACTCATGAACCTGGTTGGCATTTGCCATTGGATGATGCCATCTATCAATTAAATAACAGATGGAGTGGAGATGGCTGTCCTAAAATGAAAGCTTTCTGTGTATCTGCTGATATCATCACTCCAAAAGTTCCCAATGAACCACGAAAATACCTGGGACAATTTCACCCTGGGCAACCTGTGTTAGTGAAAATGCCTCAAATTGGCACAGTACCAATGGTGTTAGCTACTCCCAAAAACCCCCATGCACGGGAAGCCAAAGACTGTTCAGGGAAGATACACCGGATCAGCACCCGGTGGATCTCGCCCTCTTTTTAACCCCGTCGGTCAAATGAGACCGAGCAGATTTTCTTTTCCTTTGTGTCTTACAGGAACCTCGGAAGAACTGTACGTGGACAGACGCATTGGCCTACGCTAACCTCGAGTGTCTCCAGGGAATCCTGACATTGATCCTGGCAATAATATTATTTTTGTTATGTATGGCCATCTGGAGGCCTAAATTTTAGAATGACGAATTGGCAGATGGAATTGATGCTATTCAGTTTTATCTTTTTACTCCCTGTTGTTTGTAGTCAAAGAGACCCAGAATGGCCGTGGTCTCAAGCTTATGTAAAACACAATGCGATGGCAGGAACAGGAAAAGGAAAATTGAGCCTGGCCACTGTAGTCCTACATGAAAATGAGGTGTTTTCAAAACATGAGATAGATCAAAGCATAGATAAAGTCGAACCTGACTCAACTCCACAGACTAGTCTGGTTCCACTGCCACTATCTGAAACCCCCGATAATGACACCTTATTGAGCGGACTTAAGAATCTGCCCCTTGATGATGAGCTTTGGGATAATGCACTGTCACGATACACTGCAAGCACTGAGACACTAGAAAACATGAGGGATTTAAATCTCTCCACTCTGGTTATACAAGGAAGTGAAGTATATTCCAGAGATAAATGGAGTTGGAAAGACTCACTCCAAATGGCTAAGCTTGAAGCCGTCCCAGGAAAGAAAATACAAATTAGCTGCCGAGTAATCAATGGGTCTGCTCACCATAGACCAACTGTAATTGAAACCATCCATGTAGACTCTACTAAACCGGACAAATATAACACTGATTGATTGTTACAAAATTATAGAGCCAAACTCAGATTGCTGGCACAACTTCACCTTTATCAAACCTATCATAGTATATTGTATTTGGGGCTACAGGGGCACGGAATTGTTATTTGAATTTATGATTGACTCAAATACATCTGAACCTGTTGAAATGAACCCAAAACCTACACCCCCACAAACTTTCAAGGGTGTAGCTACTCAGCCCTCCATTAGTCTAACTCCTTACACCTTTAACATTGGCCCTTATGCCATTAAACACACAGGTCAACAACAAATACCGTTTAACCCAACATATTCCCTCAAACGAGTAGAATTGTCAATGCAGATTAATATCTCTGCGATCAAACCCACCTGCTCACCATTCCTGAGTACATCTTATGCAGGATGGTCAGCATGGTTAGGCCGGCGAACTGTTGACACCTCACAACGACTGAAGAGAGAGGTGACTGGTATCTTAGGAACAGGACTGGGAGTCTTAAATAGTACAGATGCTGAGATACTTGCAAACAAACTAGTCACAACTACTAGTGATCTAGACAAATTAAAACATCCTCTACAGTCCTCTCTATCAGCATTGGGAAATCACCAATGGCTTTTATCGAATATATTGCCTCAGTGGGAGGAAACAGGTGAAAAAGACCATCAGCTGATCACAAATGCACTTGGTACAACCCCAAACAATGTTTCCTTGGCCCTTAGTTGTATCCAAGCCCAACTGTGGATGCAATCTATGACAGCCGCAATTATAAGGGAAGGTGAAGAAGGCACCTTGCCCACTGAAATTCGAAAAGTAATATGGGATAATGCAATTGAGTTTGAGAGAAAATTTCAATCCTGGTGGTATCTGGTTAATTTCACCTATGATCCCACTGAGAGCAAAGCCACAGCTTTTGTCTTAACGATACGCAATGCCTCAGTATACACCATATACCCAATCATCGCACTGGGGTTGAATCACCATGGAGCTATACTCCATCCGGTAGAGCATAGAGTGTGGGCACAACAAAACGAGAATAAATGGCAAACTGTTGATGTTGAAGCATGCATTTCACGAGATCAACAAGGATTCATTTGTGAGAGTAATACTCTCAAGGCACAAGACATTTGTCTTGACACCAACCAGAATGTTTGTCATTTTGAGATACAACCTGATGAAACCCCAGAAACTGTGCTTGTATATATTGGGAAAGGGTGTGTTTGCATGAGGTCTCCCTGTACTTTTGTATTCGTAGATGACATAGCAGTAGATATAAGTAATAACTCAAATCTTTGTGTTTGTAACTTTACTAACATCATTGGATGTGACTTCAGTTATTCAGCTCCTGTTACGTCTTTTCAATTGCTACAATCTAATTACACATTGATTCGAGATTTGCTGCCTACCCCTATCGGAATGAATCTCTCACTAGTGAGGAAGTTGCTACAACACGATGAATTGAAGCGATTGTTGAAAGAGGCCCAAGAAAATGGACAAAGAACTCTGATTGCTGTCCATCATGATGTTGAAGAAATACACCATGTACTGGAAAGGGTCAAGAGAGACGGTGGACATGAATGGTGGGACACCCTCTTTGGATGGTCACCGACAGCTACAGGACTTTTTAACAAGATGCTCCATCCTGTTGTTGTTCTACTAGTACTCACTGTATTGTGCTTTGCTTTGACAATTGTTTTGCATGTTAGACTTTGGATTATGATGAAACGCTTAACTCGCTTAATCACCCCGCAAGAAGTATTTGCACTTGATATCCCTCGCCATAAGAGGACATGTGATATTCCCCATCAGTATTGATTATCGTGGAGCTTGAGTGACTGTAGTCACGGGGTGGATTATGTGGAATAATTACTAAATTGGCCAAGAATACAAAAATACAGCATTGTTCACACATTAAGGAAAGTCATAAAATCAAGAGGCTTCTGAGGTAGAATACAGCCACAGCTAGCACACGAAGAATGCAACATCTGTGATTCCCTGCGCGAGGTTGTTTGCGAAACTACACGAGGGATGGAACGGAACACGCTTGTTCCGTGGCCTTCCCTTGTGACGAATAGCAGATATGGGGACGAGATGGTACTACGGAACTGATAAGCGGCCTACACGCTACCCGAGCCAACCTTTCGTCAAATGTTGATGAAATGCTGTCCTTTTGTGCGAACTTTGCTCACCACAATGTACCAAAACACACCTCCATCCCGGAGGCTATCCGCCCCCGAGGTGTGAACACTCCTCCTTGAATACATTAATCATAATAAAAGTATGTATGACTAAAGTCACTCAAACTCCACTTTGAAGATAAAAAAATAATATAAAAATAGCCCAAGAGAGAGGGGATGTCAGGGAAGACACCATCGCGAAGAATTCCACCGCTGATTTCCGGGATCAGTCGACGGGCTGAGCCTTTCTTCCCCCCCATAGGGACGCCTTTGGGTAAGACTTCGATTACACCGAGCGCTTTCTCGGGGACTTAGAAATTTCTCTAGAGAATCTCTACCCTACGTTTATAGCCAGGCTGTATCGTTTATAATTTTGTCGCGCGTTTGTATACTTAGCAATATCTTTATTTGCACGTGCTTTGCAGACAGTGTATTTATCACCGGCAATCCTAAAGAACCTGTATATCTGTTGTTTAAATAAACTGCACTGTTTAAGTAGCTAGTCGTTCCGCTTTCTCACTGAACGCGACCAAAACTACAGAGAGGCCGTGCTAGTTCAGGAGCACGACTAGACTGAAGGTGCAGTCCACTATTAGTGTATCCAAATCGTAGTAGTTTAATACATATTAAACGCGATTGGACTGATAGTGCTGAATTGGGCATCACTCAGAATTTAAACCTAGCCGCACCTAGCCTCCCACCTCGGTGAGGAGTGTTAGAACGCAAGGGGGTTTATCTTCTGCCAAAACCGCTTGGCCCCGTTTCACGCAACAGAATTTGGCGTAGTCGGCAGGATTGCCATGGATAAACTGCTGCAAAAATATGATTGTGCCCCTTCCCAGGCTGGGAAGGAGTGGGCCCAAAAATTTTGGAAGGATGAAGAGAAAGTGGTGGAACGTATTGAAGAGTGTCGGGTTTCACAGAAGCTCAGAGCGGGGAAAGGCAAGGGTGTGATTTGTGCTGTGTTAGGCGCCTGTTTATCTTGTGCACAACAAGAAGCTAGAGAAACCCCTGCTCCTAATCTGATTTCAGCTGTAGAATATGCAACCCTGAAATCGGAGAATGAGGTGCTGAAGTCATCATTAGCCTTGCAAAAGGAGACAGGAGAAAAATTAAGAACTCACGTCGATAAGCTTGTGAGTGAGAATGAATGTTTAGGAAACCAGAATGCTCAACTTAAAATATTATTAGAAAGGGTGACTGGGCTCTTAGATAAAATGCAGCCCTCGACCCAGGTCCAACAGATTCGTAAGTTAATGTGTTATCCAAATTCCGGAACCCAGACCGGAGATTTTTTGTCTAATAGTGAGGATGACGAAGAAGATGAGGAGGAAAGGACTTTTACTTTGAAATCCCAAGTTTTTCCTTTACGTCCTCTGGTTAAAACTGAAGCTGCGGTTGATGACGATGATGAAATTCACACCACTGTGCGTACCGTTCCACGGACACCAACCGAGTTAACAAAAATAAGGGAGAAATATTCGAGGCGACCAGAAGAGTCAGCTGTTGAGTACGTGTGGCGAGTTTCTTCTGAAGGGGGGGACAGAATTATGCTGAGTGAGGAAGAAGCAGGAGACTCTTGGGGACCAGGAGTGTTTTTAACCACTATGCCTGGGGATCATAATTATTCCCTAACTGCTCGAGCAGCCTATTGGGCAGGGGGTATGGATCCGCGAGAGAGGGGGGAGCCGTTAGAGATTAGAGCTACAGGCTACTCTGATCTGTTTGCGGCTGTACGGAAAGCAGCTTGTCTGCAAGCCATGTATGACAGAGAGGAATTTCGGAAATCCCCAATGTCAGCCCCTATCGACCCCGATCGATTAGCCCCTCTCATCCGTGGTCTTCCCGATTGCCTGAAACCGTTCCTTGTTCGTACTCAAGATCGTATACGAGAGGCTCGGGGTGCTCATAGGCGGGGCCGTCGTCACTACATGCCCACCTGGAATGAATATGTACAGGAAATAGATCAATATGGGCGCCGAATGGGCTGGGCCAGCCTAACTAGTGAGAAATCCTCCGAACACCCCCGAAAGGTTCGCCAAGTCCGAACTCACACTAAAAACCCTAAATCGGAGGAAAGGTTTAAGCCTGATAAGGACCGGAATGAGTTGTGGCGTAAAGCCCTACAATTAGGGGTGCCCCGACAATTCTTGCACGGTGTCCCTACGGGAGACCTCCGTACACTAGTCCAATCTCTAACTAGAAAGAATAATGTGGCTGGGGAGAAAAGTCTAACCAGAGAATCCCCAAGTCGTGAGAAAATTGTGCCTTCTGCACCGGAACGTAACTTGATTGATTTGACAGAGTCCCAGCCAAAAAACTCCTATCCCCGGGGAGGGCAGTGAGCCACCCTGTCCGGCAGGTACTAGCAATTCAATGGCTCTCTCATAAAGACTCCGAACCCGTTATTATCATTCCTGTTGGACCCCGGAAGATATTGGTAAATTTTATTATTGATACTGGAGCCCAAATGTCTGCAATCACTAACGAAACAGCACAACTTCTAGGTATAAATCCCACCCGACGCAGAGTCAACTTCACAGGAATTGATGGTGTGGTAAAAACATGCCCCACTGCAAAAATTAACCTCTGGTTGCCGGGAGAGCAGCGAATGACTAGGGCAGAAGTGTTAGTGGGTGCCTCACATTCTAACCTCCTAGGATTTGACGTGCTGCGTGGGCGAATGTGGAAATTCCCGGATGGAACTGTGTGGAGTTTTGCAGGACGCAAAAAAGGATTAGACACAGTTAAACTGGGCCTATTAGAAACATCTATACCTTTGCCTCCCTCTAAAATTACCAACGTCCGACAGTACCCACTGCCTGCAGCTGCACTTGCAGGAGCAGACGGGGTGGTATCAGATTTAGAAAAAAGAAACATCATTAAGAGGACTCACTCGCCTTATAATTCACCGGTGTGGCCAGTAAAGAAACCAACCGGGCAATGGCGTTTCACAGTAGATTACCGAAAGTTAAACGCCAACACTGCACCCCTGACCGCTGCGGTTCCGAGTATCGCGGAAATTGTGACAATGATAAAAGGAGCTGCCCATCCTTGGATGGCTGCCTTAGATGTAAAAGACATGTTTTTTATGATTCCCCTCCTTGAGCAAGACAAAGCGCAGTTTGCATTCACGTGGAAAGGAGTCCAATATACCTTTAACCGACTTCCACAAGGATACAAACATTCCCCCACCATTGCTCATAATGCTTTAGCTAAAGCGCTATCAGAGATTCCTGTTTCACAGGGATGTACAGTATACCAATATATTGACGACATCTTAATAGGGGGGGAGAGAGCCAAGAAAGTGTACAAGACATGATGCAAAACATCCGAAAAACATTATCAGATTTGGGATTGGAAATTCCAGACTCAAAATGTCAGGGACCTGCACAGGAAGTTAAATTCCTGGGGGTCTGGTGGATTAAGGGAGCTGCTTCTGTCCCTCAGGATACCCTGAAAAAAATAGAACATGGACAGAATCCTTCCAGCACGAAGGAGTTACAGCAAGTTCTGGGAACTTTAAGTTATTGGCGTAAACACATCCCTGGCTTTTCCATCATTGCTCGCCCCCTTTATTGTTTGCTCAAAAAAGGTAAATCCTGGGAGTGGACTGAACAACATACTAATGCACTGGAATTGCTAATAAAAGAGCTAAGGTTATTCCAACAACTTGGCCCCATACATCCAACTGACCCTGTCCATGTAGAATGGGGGTCCAGCGAACATGGTTCTCATTGTAACTTATGGCAAAAGGGACCAGCAGGACCGGAGAGACCATTAGAATTTAGCTCTCACTCCTTTAATGATACTGAGAGCAGATATTCAGACCTAGAGAAGGGTTTACTGTCCCTGGTGCGAGCATTGCAACGAGCAGAGCAGATAAGGAGAGAACAGAGCGTGATTGTTCGGGGCCCTTTTCGTCTCCTAGATGTGGTCCGTAAAGGGACAGCACCACCAGCCGGCATTGCCCAGAAACCCACAGTTCGAAAGTGGTATGCTTATTTAGAAGGCATTAATGATATCATGCCAATCTCTGAAGGTAGTATCAAAGTATCCAAGCTCCAGAAGGATATAGATGGTGCCCTATTGTTCCAATCCCCACCAAACAGACCATCTCCAATCCAAGAAGCACCTCCTCTGAAAGAAGGCAGTGATCTTACAGGAGTGTGGTTTACTGATGCGTCATCTCACCGTGAGAACAATAAGTGGAAATACAAGGCCGTAGCACTGGAAGTAGCAACGGGGGAAAGAGCAATTGAAACAGGAGAAGGTAGCGCACAAGTAGGGGAACTCAGAGCCGTCCTACTAGCTGCACAACGTGGGGCTACTTACATTTACACTGACTCATATGCTGTTTTTAAAGGAGCCACTGAATGGATTGGACACTGGGCAGCCAATGATTGGCAGGTGAATAGAGTCCCAATCTGGGAGACAGAGAGTTGGAAGCAACTGTTGGAAATGGGAGGACAGAGAACATTGCACATCGGTTGGGTAAAAGGCCATGATCGTTCGAACTCGATCACTGCTCAATTCAACCAACAGGTAGATAGCCTCACGCGGTTGCAGCAAATTGACATTGTAGATGATGGTCGGGAATGGGAACGCTTACTCGAATGGTTACATATTAAGCGTGGCCATACAGGCCGTGCTGATCTGTATCAGGAAGGTCTAGCCCGGGGGTGGCCTGTGTCGGTTAAGCTGTGTGAACAAGTAGTAACCGCCTGTTCACAATGTCGCCTACGACTCAATAAAGATCATCCGAGTAAGGCGCCTCCTTTACACATTCGGGACAAGAAAACATTGTGGCATTCATGGCAAATTGATTATATTGGGCCCTTGAGATCATCAGGTGAGAAAAGATACGTCCTAGTCGGAGTGGAGATTATCTCTGGCCTCGCTATGGCCACCAGCTTCAAATCAGCTACCGGGAACAACACAGTGAAAGGCCTAAAAGGGTGGTTCAGCACACTTCCCCTTCCTGAGGAAATCCAAAGTGATAACGGTTCACACTTTACCGCTACAGTGGTACAAGATTGGGCCAAAGAAGAAGGGATTCGATGGGTATTTCATACTCCCTATTATCCTCAGGCTAATGGCATTGTTGAACGCACCAATGGATTGGTTAAGCGTTTTGCAAAAACTCATGAACCTGGTTGGCATTTGCGATTGGATGATGCCATCTATCAATTAAATAACAGATGGAGTGGAGATGGCTGTCCTAAAATGAAAGCTTTCTGTGTATCTGCTGATATCATCACTCCAAAAGTTCCCAATGAACCACGAAAATACCTGGGACAATTTCACCCTGGGCAACCTGTGTTAGTGAAAATGCCTCAAATTGGCACAGTACCAATGGTGTTAGCTACTCCCAAAAACCCCCATGCACGGGAAGCCAAAGACTGTTCAGGGAAGATACACCGGATCAGCACCCGGTGGATCTCGCCCTCTTTTTAACCCCGTCGGTCAAATGAGACCGAGCAGATTTTCTTTTCCTTTGTGTCTTACAGGAACCTCGGAAGAACTGTACGTGGACAGACGCATTGGCCTACGCTAACCTCGAGTGTCTCCAGGGAATCCTGACATTGATCCTGGCAATAATATTATTTTTGTTATGTATGGCCATCTGGAGGCCTAAATTTTAGAATGACGAATTGGCAGATGGAATTGATGCTATTCAGTTTTATCTTTTTACTCCCTGTTGTTTGTAGTCAAAGAGACCCAGAATGGCCGTGGTCTCAAGCTTATGTAAAACACAATGCGATGGCAGGAACAGGAAAAGGAAAATTGAGCCTGGCCACTGTAGTCCTACATGAAAATGAGGTGTTTTCAAAACATGAGATAGATCAAAGCATAGATAAAGTCGAACCTGACTCAACTCCACAGACTAGTCTGGTTCCACTGCCACTATCTGAAACCCCCGATAATGACACCTTATTGAGCGGACTTAAGAATCTGCCCCTTGATGATGAGCTTTGGGATAATGCACTGTCACGATACACTGCAAGCACTGAGACACTAGAAAACATGAGGGATTTAAATCTCTCCACTCTGGTCATACAAGGAAGTGAAGTATATTCCAGAGATAAATGGAGTTGGAAAGACTCACTCCAAATGGCTAAGCTTGAAGCCGTCCCAGGAAAGAAAATACAAATTAGCTGCCGAGTAATCAATGGGTCTGCTCACCATAGACCAACTGTAATTGAAACCATCCATGTAGACTCTACTAAACCGGACAAATATAACACTGATTGATTGTTACAAAATTATAGAGCCAAACTCAGATTGCTGGCACAACTTCACCTTTATCAAACCTATCATAGTATATTGTATTTGGGGCTACAGGGGCACGGAATTGTTATTTGAATTTATGATTGACTCAAATACATCTGAACCTGTTGAAATGAACCCAAAACCTACACCCCCACAAACTTTCAAGGGTGTAACTACTCAGCCCTCCATTAGTCTAACTCCTTACACCTTTAACATTGGCCCTTATGCCATTAAACACACAGGTCAACAACAAATACCGTTTAACCCAACATATTCCCTCAAACGAGTAGAATTGTCAATGCAGATTAATATCTCTGCGATCAAACCCACCTGCTCACCATTCCTGAGTACATCTTATGCAGGATGGTCAGCATGGTTAGGCCGGCGAACTGTTGACACCTCACAACGACTGAAGAGAGAGGTGACTGGTATCTTAGGAACAGGACTGGGAGTCTTAAATAGTACAGATGCTGAGATACTTGCAAACAAACTAGTCACAACTACTAGTGCTCTAGACAAATTAAAACATCCTCTACAGTCCTCTCTATCAGCATTGGGAAATCACCAATGGCTTTTATCGAATATATTGCCTCAGTGGGAGGAAACAGGTGAAAAAGACCATCAGCTGATCACAAATGCACTTGGTACAACCCCAAACAATGTTTCCTTGGCCCTTAGTTGTATCCAAGCCCAACTGTGGATGCAATCTATGACAGCCGCAATTATAAGGGAAGGTGAAGAAGGCACCTTGCCCACTGAAATTCGAAAAGTAATATGGGATAATGCAATTGAGTTTGAGAGAAAATTTCAATCCTGGTGGTATCTGGTTAATTTCACCTATGATCCCACTGAGAGCAAAGCCACAGCTTTTGTCTTAACGATACGCAATGCCTCAGTATACACCATATACCCAATCATCGCACTGGGGTTGAATCACCATGGAGCTATACTCCATCCGGTAGAGCATAGAGTGTGGGCACAACAAAACGAGAATAAATGGCAAACTGTTGATGTTGAAGCATGCATTTCACGAGATCAACAAGGATTCATTTGTGAGAGTAATACTCTCAAGGCACAAGACATTTGTCTTGACACCAACCAGAATGTTTGTCATTTTGAGATACAACCTGATGAAACCCCAGAAACTGTGCTTGTATATATTGGGAAAGGGTGTGTTTGCATGAGGTCTCCCTGTACTTTTGTATTCGTAGATGACATAGCAGTAGATATAAGTAATAACTCAAATCTTTGTGTTTGTAACTTTACTAACATCATTGGATGTGACTTCAGTTATTCAGCTCCTGTTACGTCTTTTCAATTGCTACAATCTAATTACACATTGATTCGAGATTTGCTGCCTACCCCTATCGGAATGAATCTCTCACTAGTGAGGAAGTTGCTACAACACGATGAATTGAAGCGATTGTTGAAAGAGGCCCAAGAAAATGGACAAAGAACTCTGATTACTGTCCATCATGATGTTGAAGAAATACACCATGTACTGGAAAGGGTCAAGAGAGACGGTGGACATGAATGGTGGGACACCCTCTTTGGATGGTCACCGACAGCTACAGGACTTTTTAACAAGATGCTCCATCCTGTTGTTGTTCTACTAGTACTCACTGTATTGTGCTTTGCTTTGACAATTGTTTTGCATGTTAGACTTTGGATTATGATGAAACGCTTAACTCGCTTAATCACCCCGCAAGAAGTATTTGCACTTGATATCCCTCGCCATAAGAGGACATGTGATATTCCCCATCAGTATTGATTATCGTGGAGCTTGAGTGACTGTAGTCACGGGGTGGATTATGTGGAATAATTACTAAATTGGCCAAGAATACAAAAATACAGCATTGTTCACACATTAAGGAAAGTCATAAAATCAAGAGGCTTCTGAGGTAGAATACAGCCACAGCTAGCACACGAAGAATGCAACATCTGTGATTCCCTGCGCGAGGTTGTTTGCGAAACTACACGAGGGATGGAACGGAACACGCTTGTTCCGTGGCCTTCCCTTGTGACGAATAGCAGATATGGGGACGAGATGGTACTACGGAACTGATAAGCGGCCTACACGCTACCCGAGCCAACATTTCGTCAAATGTTGATGAAATGCTGTCCTTTTGTGCGAACTTTGCTCACCACAATGTACCAAAACACACCTCCATCCCGGAGGCTATCCGCCCCCGAGGTGTGAACACTCCTCCTTGAATACATTAATCATAATAAAAGTATGTATGACTAAAGTCACTCAAACTCCACTTTGAAGATAAAAAAATAATATAAAAATAGCCCAAGAGAGAGGGGATGTCAGGGAAGACACCATCGCGAAGAATTCCACCGCTGATTTCCGGGATCAGTCGACGGGCTGAGCCTTTCTTCCCCCCCATAGGGACGCCTTTGGGTAAGACTTCGATTACACCGAGCGCTTTCTCGGGGACTTAGAAATTTCTCTAGAGAATCTCTACCCTACGTTTATAGCCAGGCTGTATCGTTTATAATTTTGTCGCGCGTTTGTATACTTAGCAATATCTTTATTTGCACGTGCTTTGCAGACAGTGTATTTATCACCGGCAATCCTAAAGAACCTGTATATCTGTTGTTTAAATAAACTGCACTGTTTAAGTAGCTAGTCGTTCCGCTTTCTCACTGAACGCGACCAAAACTACAGAGAGGCCGTGCTAGTTCAGGAGCACGACTAGACTGAAGGTGCAGTCCACTATTAGTGTATCCAAATCGTAGTAGTTTAATACATATTAAACGCGATTGGACTGATAGTGCTGAATTGGGCATCACTCAGAATTTAAACCTAGCCGCACCTAGCCTCCCACCTCGGTGAGGAGTGTTAGAACGCAAGGGGGTTTATCTTCTGCCAAAACCGCTTGGCCCCGTTTCACGCAACAGAATTTGGCGTAGTCGGCAGGATTGCCATGGATAAACTGCTGCAAAAATATGATTGTGCCCCTTCCCAGGCTGGGAAGGAGTGGGCCCAAAAATTTTGGAAGGATGAAGAGAAAGTGGTGGAACGTATTGAAGAGTGTCGGGTTTCACAGAAGCTCAGAGCGGGGAAAGGCAAGGGTGTGATTTGTGCTGCGTTAGGCGCCTGTTTATCTTGTGCACAACAAGAAGCTAGAGAAACCCCTGCTCCTAATCTGATTTCAGCTGTAGAATATGCAACCCTGAAATCGGAGAATGAGGTGCTGAAGTCATCATTAGCCTTGCAAAAGGAGGCAGGAGAAAAATTAAGAACTCACGTCGATAAGCTTGTGAGTGAGAATGAATGTTTAGGAAACCAGAATGCTCAACTTAAAATATTATTAGAAAGGGTGACTGGGCTCTTAGATAAAATGCAGCCCTCGACCCAGGTCCAACAGATTCGTAAGTTAATGTGTTATCCAAATTCCGGAACCCAGACCGGAGATTTTTTGTCTAATAGTGAGGATGACGAAGAAGATGAGGAGGAAAGGACTTTTACTTTGAAATCCCAAGTTTTTCCTTTACGTCCTCTGGTTAAAACTGAAGCTGCGGTTGATGACGATGATGAAATTCACACCACTGTGCGTACCGTTCCACGGACACCAACCGAGTTAACAAAAATAAGGGAGAAATATTCGAGGCGACCAGAAGAGTCAGCTGTTGAGTACGTGTGGCGAGTTTCTTCTGAAGGGGGGGACAGAATTATGCTGAGTGAGGAAGAAGCAGGAGACTCTTGGGGACCAGGAGTGTTTTTAACCACTATGCCTGGGGATCATAATTATTCCCTAACTGCTCGAGCAGCCTATTGGGCAGGGGGTATGGATCCGCGAGAGAGGGGGGAGCCGTTAGAGATTAGAGCTACAGGCTACTCTGATCTGTTTGCGGCTGTACGGAAAGCAGCTTGTCTGCAAGCCATGTATGACAGAGAGGAATTTCGGAAATCCCCAATGTCAGCCCCTATCGACCCCGATCGATTAGCCCCTCTCATCCGTGGTCTTCCCGATTGCCTGAAACCGTTCCTTGTTCGTACTCAAGATCGTATACGAGAGGCTCGGGGTGCTCATAGGCGGGGCCGTCGTCACTACATGCCCACCTGGAATGAATATGTACAGGAAATAGATCAATATGGGCGCCGAATGGGCTGGGCCAGCCTAACTAGTGAGAAATCCTCCGAACACCCCCGAAAGGTTCGCCAAGTCCGAACTCACACTAAAAACCCTAAATCGGAGGAAAGGTTTAAGCCTGATAAGGACCGGAATGAGTTGTGGCGTAAAGCCCTACAATTAGGGGTGCCCCGACAATTCTTGCACGGTGTCCCTACGGGAGACCTCCGTACACTAGTCCAATCTCTAACTAGAAAGAATAATGTGGCTGGGGAGAAAAGTCTAACCAGAGAATCCCCAAGTCGTGAGAAAATTGTGCCTTCTGCACCGGAACGTAACTTGATTGATTTGACAGAGTCCCAGCCAAAAAACTCCTATCCCCGGGGAGGGCAGTGAGCCACCCTGTCCGGCAGGTACTAGCAATTCAATGGCTCTCTCATAAAGACTCCGAACCCGTTATTATCATTCCTGTTGGACCCCGGAAGATATTGGTAAATTTTATTATTGATACTGGAGCCCAAATGTCTGCAATCACTAACGAAACAGCACAACTTCTAGGTATAAATCCCACCCGACGCAGAGTCAACTTCACAGGAATTGATGGTGTGGTAAAAACATGCCCCACTGCAAAAATTAACCTCTGGTTGCCGGGAGAGCAGCGAATGACTAGGGCAGAAGTGTTAGTGGGTGCCTCACATTCTAACCTCCTAGGATTTGACGTGCTGCGTGGGCGAATGTGGAAATTCCCGGATGGAACTGCGTGGAGTTTTGCAGGACGCAAAAAAGGATTAGACGCAGTTAAACTGGGCCTATTAGAAACATCTATACCTTTGCCTCCCTCTAAAATTACCAACGTCCGACAGTACCCACTGCCTGCAGCTGCACTTGCAGGAGCAGACGGGGTGGTATCAGATTTAGAAAAAAGAAACATCATTCAGAGGACTCACTCGCCTTATAATTCACCGGTGTGGCCAGTAAAGAAACCAACCGGGCAATGGCGTTTCACAGTAGATTACCGAAAGTTAAACGCCAACGCTGCACCCCTGACCGCTGCGGTTCCGAGTATCGCGGAAATTGTGACAATGATAAAAGGAGCTGCCCATCCTTGGATGGCTGCCTTAGATGTAAAAGACATGTTTTTTATGATTCCCCTCCTTGAGCAAGACAAAGCGCAGTTTGCATTCACGTGGAAAGGAGTCCAATATACCTTTAACCGACTTCCACAAGGATACAAACATTCCCCCACCATTGCTCATAATGCTTTAGCTAAAGCGCTATCAGAGATTCCTGTTTCACAGGGATGTACAGTATACCAATATATTGACGACATCTTAATAGGGGGGGAGAGAGCCAAGAAAGTGTACAAGACATGATGCAAAACATCCGAAAAACATTATCAGATTTGGGATTGGAAATTCCAGACTCAAAATGTCAGGGACCTGCACAGGAAGTTAAATTCCTGGGGGTCTGGTGGATTAAGGGAGCTGCTTCTGTCCCTCAGGATACCCTGAAAAAAATAGAACATGGACAGAATCCTTCCAGCACGAAGGAGTTACAGCAAGTTCTGGGAACTTTAAGTTATTGGCGTAAACACATCCCTGGCTTTTCCATCATTGCTCGCCCCCTTTATTGTTTGCTCAAAAAAGGTAAATCCTGGGAGTGGACTGAACAACATACTAATGCACTGGAATTGCTAATAAAAGAGCTAAGGTTATTCCAACAACTTGGCCCCATACATCCAACTGACCCTGTCCATGTAGAATGGGGGTCCAGCGAACATGGCTCTCATTGTAACTTATGGCAAAAGGGACCAGCAGGACCGGAGAGACCATTAGAATTTAGCTCTCACTCCTTTAATGATACTGAGAGCAGATATTCAGACCTAGAGAAGGGTTTACTGTCCCTGGTGCGAGCATTGCAACGAGCAGAGCAGATAAGGAGAGAACAGAGCGTGATTGTTCGGGGCCCTTTTCGTCTCCTAGATGTGGTCCGTAAAGGGACAGCACCGCCAGCCGGCATTGCCCAGAAACCCACAGTTCGAAAGTGGTATGCTTATTTAGAAGGCATTAATGATATCATGCCAATCTCTGAAGGTAGTATCAAAGTATCCAAGCTCCAGAAGGATATAGATGGTGCCCTATTGTTCCAATCCCCACCAAACAGACCATCTCCAATCCAAGAAGCACCTCCTCTGAAAGAAGGCAGTGATCTTACAGGAGTGTGGTTTACTGATGCGTCATCTCACCGTGAGAACAATAAGTGGAAATACAAGGCCGTAGCACTGGAAGTAGCAACGGGGGAAAGAGCAATTGAAACAGGAGAAGGTAGCGCACAAGTAGGGGAACTCAGAGCCGTCCTACTAGCTGCACAACGTGGGGCTACTTACATTTACACTGACTCATATGCTGTTTTTAAAGGAGCCACTGAATGGATTGGACACTGGGCAGCCAATGATTGGCAGGTGAATAGAGTCCCAATCTGGGAGACAGAGAGTTGGAAGCAACTGTTGGAAATGGGAGGACAGAGAACATTGCACATCGGTTGGGTAAAAGGCCATGATCGTTCGAACTCGATCACTGCTCAATTCAACCAACAGGTAGATAGCCTCACGCGGTTGCAGCAAATTGACATTGTAGATGATGGTCGGGAATGGGAACGCTTACTCGAATGGTTACATATTAAGCGTGGCCATACAGGCCGTGCTGATCTGTATCAGGAAGGTCTAGCCCGGGGGTGGCCTGTGTCGGTTAAGCTGTGTGAACAAGTAGTAACCGCCTGTTCACAATGTCGCCTACGACTCAATAAAGATCATCCGAGTAAGGCGCCTCCTTTACACATTCGGGACAAGAAAACATTGTGGCATTCATGGCAAATTGATTATATTGGGCCCTTGAGATCATCAGGTGAGAAAAGATACGTCCTAGTCGGAGTGGAGATTATCTCTGGCCTCGCTATGGCCACCAGCTTCAAATCAGCTACCGGGAACAACACAGTGAAAGGCCTAAAAGGGTGGTTCAGCACACTTCCCCTTCCTGAGGAAATCCAAAGTGATAACGGTTCACACTTTACCGCTACAGTGGTACAAGATTGGGCCAAAGAAGAAGGGATTCGATGGGTATTTCATACTCCCTATTATCCTCAGGCTAATGGCATTGTTGAACGCACCAATGGATTGGTTAAGCGTTTTGCAAAAACTCATGAACCTGGTTGGCATTTGCCATTGGATGATGCCATCTATCAATTAAATAACAGATGGAGTGGAGATGGCTGTCCTAAAATGAAAGCTTTCTGTGTATCTGCTGATATCATCACTCCAAAAGTTCCCAATGAACCACGAAAATACCTGGGACAATTTCACCCTGGGCAACCTGTGTTAGTGAAAATGCCTCAAATTGGCACAGTACCAATGGTGTTAGCTACTCCCAAAAACCCCCATGCACGGGAAGCCAAAGACTGTTCAGGGAAGATACACCGGATCAGCACCCGGTGGATCTCGCCCTCTTTTTAACCCCGTCGGTCAAATGAGACCGAGCAGATTTTCTTTTCCTTTGTGTCTTACAGGAACCTCGGAAGAACTGTACGTGGACAGACGCATTGGCCTACGCTAACCTCGAGTGTCTCCAGGGAATCCTGACATTGATCCTGGCAATAATATTATTTTTGTTATGTATGGCCATCTGGAGGCCTAAATTTTAGAATGACGAATTGGCAGATGGAATTGATGCTATTCAGTTTTATCTTTTTACTCCCTGTTGTTTGTAGTCAAAGAGACCCAGAATGGCCGTGGTCTCAAGCTTATGTAAAACACAATGCGATGGCAGGAACAGGAAAAGGAAAATTGAGCCTGGCCACTGTAGTCCTACATGAAAATGAGGTGTTTTCAAAACATGAGATAGATCAAAGCATAGATAAAGTCGAACCTGACTCAACTCCACAGACTAGTCTGGTTCCACTGCCACTATCTGAAACCCCCGATAATGACACCTTATTGAGCGGACTTAAGAATCTGCCCCTTGATGATGAGCTTTGGGATAATGCACTGTCACGATACACTGCAAGCACTGAGACACTAGAAAACATGAGGGATTTAAATCTCTCCACTCTGGTCATACAAGGAAGTGAAGTATATTCCAGAGATAAATGGAGTTGGAAAGACTCACTCCAAATGGCTAAGCTTGAAGCCGTCCCAGGAAAGAAAATACAAATTAGCTGCCGAGTAATCAATGGGTCTGCTCACCATAGACCAACTGTAATTGAAACCATCCATGTAGACTCTACTAAACCGGACAAATATAACACTGATTGATTGTTACAAAATTATAGAGCCAAACTCAGATTGCTGGCACAACTTCACCTTTATCAAACCTATCATAGTATATTGTATTTGGGGCTACAGGGGCACGGAATTGTTATTTGAATTTATGATTGACTCAAATACATCTGAACCTGTTGAAATGAACCCAAAACCTACACCCCCACAAACTTTCAAGGGTGTAGCTACTCAGCCCTCCATTAGTCTAACTCCTTACACCTTTAACATTGGCCCTTATGCCATTAAACACACAGGTCAACAACAAATACCGTTTAACCCAACATATTCCCTCAAACGAGTAGAATTGTCAATGCAGATTAATATCTCTGCGATCAAACCCACCTGCTCACCATTCCTGAGTACATCTTATGCAGGATGGTCAGCATGGTTAGGCCGGCGAACTGTTGACACCTCACAACGACTGAAGAGAGAGGTGACTGGTATCTTAGGAACAGGACTGGGAGTCTTAAATAGTACAGATGCTGAGATACTTGCAAACAAACTAGTCACAACTACTAGTGATCTAGACAAATTAAAACATCCTCTACAGTCCTCTCTATCAGCATTGGGAAATCACCAATGGCTTTTATCGAATATATTGCCTCAGTGGGAGGAAACAGGTGAAAAAGACCATCAGCTGATCACAAATGCACTTGGTACAACCCAAAACAATGTTTCCTTGGCCCTTAGTTGTATCCAAGCCCAACTGTGGATGCAATCTATGACAGCCGCAATTATAAGGGAAGGTGAAGAAGGCACCTTGCCCACTGAAATTCGAAAAGTAATATGGGATAATGCAATTGAGTTTGAGAGAAAATTTCAGTCCTGGTGGTATCTGGTTAATTTCACCTATGACCCCACTGAGAGCAAAGCCACAGCTTTTGTCTTAACGATACGCAATGCCTCAGTATACACCATATACCCAATCATCGCACTGGGGTTGAATCACCATGGAGCTATACTCCATCCGGTAGAGCATAGAGTGTGGGCACAACAAAACGAGAATAAATGGCAAACTGTTGATGTTGAAGCATGCATTTCACGAGATCAACAAGGATTCATTTGTGAGAGTAATACTCTCAAGGCACAAGACATTTGTCTTGACACCAACCAGAATGTTTGTCATTTTGAGATACAACCTGATGAAACCCCAGAAACTGTGCTTGTATATATTGGGAAAGGGTGTGTTTGCATGAGGTCTCCCTGTACTTTTGTATTCGTAGATGACATAGCAGTAGATATAAGTAATAACTCAAATCTTTGTGTTTGTAACTTTACTAACATCATTGGATGTGACTTCAGTTATTCAGCTCCTGTTACGTCTTTTCAATTGCTACAATCTAATTACACATTGATTCGAGATTTGCTGCCTACCCCTATCGGAATGAATCTCTCACTAGTGAGGAAGTTGCTACAACACGATGAATTGAAGCGATTGTTGAAAGAGGCCCAAGAAAATGGACAAAGAACTCTGATTACTGTCCATCATGATGTTGAAGAAATACACCATGTACTGGAAAGGGTCAAGAGAGACGGTGGACATGAATGGTGGGACACCCTCTTTGGATGGTCACCGACAGCTACAGGACTTTTTAACAAGATGCTCCATCCTGTTGTTGTTCTACTAGTACTCACTGTATTGTGCTTTGCTTTGACAATTGTTTTGCATGTTAGACTTTGGATTATGATGAAACGCTTAACTCGCTTAATCACCCCGCAAGAAGTATTTGCACTTGATATCCCTCGCCATAAGAGGACATGTGATATTCCCCATCAGTATTGATTATCGTGGAGCTTGAGTGACTGTAGTCACGGGGTGGATTATGTGGAATAATTACTAAATTGGCCAAGAATACAAAAATACAGCATTGTTCACACATTAAGGAAAGTCATAAAATCAAGAGGCTTCTGAGGTAGAATACAGCCACAGCTAGCACACGAAGAATGCAACATCTGTGATTCCCTGCGCGAGGTTGTTTGCGAAACTACACGAGGGATGGAACGGAACACGCTTGTTCCGTGGCCTTCCCTTGTGACGAATAGCAGATATGGGGACGAGATGGTACTACGGAACTGATAAGCGGCCTACACGCTACCCGAGCCAACCTTTCGTCAAATGTTGATGAAATGCTGTCCTTTTGTGCGAACTTTGCTCACCACAATGTACCAAAACACACCTCCATCCCGGAGGCTATCCGCCCCCGAGGTGTGAACACTCCTCCTTGAATACATTAATCATAATAAAAGTATGTATGACTAAAGTCACTCAAACTCCACTTTGAAGATAAAAAAATAATATAAAAATAGCCCAAGAGAGAGGGGATGTCAGGGAAGACACCATCGCGAAGAATTCCACCGCTGATTTCCGGGATCAGTCGACGGGCTGAGCCTTTCTTCCCCCCCATAGGGACGCCTTTGGGTAAGACTTCGATTACACCGAGCGCTTTCTCGGGGACTTAGAAATTTCTCTAGAGAATCTCTACCCTACGTTTATAGCCAGGCTGTATCGTTTATAATTTTGTCGCGCGTTTGTATACTTAGCAATATCTTTATTTGCACGTGCTTTGCAGACAGTGTATTTATCACCGGCAATCCTAAAGAACCTGTATATCTGTTGTTTAAATAAACTGCACTGTTTAAGTAGCTAGTCGTTCCGCTTTCTCACTGAACGCGACCAAAACTACAGAGAGGCCGTGCTAGTTCAGGAGCACGACTAGACTGAAGGTGCAGTCCACTATTAGTGTATCCAAATCGTAGTAGTTTAATACATATTAAACGCGATTGGACTGATAGTGCTGAATTGGGCATCACTCAGAATTTAAACCTAGCCGCACCTAGCCTCCCACCTCGGTGAGGAGTGTTAGAACGCAAGGGGGTTTATCTTCTGCCAAAACCGCTTGGCCCCGTTTCACGCAACAGAATTTGGCGTAGTCGGCAGGATTGCCATGGATAAACTGCTGCAAAAATATGATTGTGCCCCTTCCCAGGCTGGGAAGGAGTGGGCCCAAAAATTTTGGAAGGATGAAGAGAAAGTGGTGGAACGTATTGAAGAGTGTCGGGTTTCACAGAAGCTCAGAGCGGGGAAAGGCAAGGGTGTGATTTGTGCTGTGTTAGGCGCCTGTTTATCTTGTGCACAACAAGAAGCTAGAGAAACCCCTGCTCCTAATCTGATTTCAGCTGTAGAATATGCAACCCTGAAATCGGAGAATGAGGTGCTGAAGTCATCATTAGCCTTGCAAAAGGAGACAGGAGAAAAATTAAGAACTCACGTCGATAAGCTTGTGAGTGAGAATGAATGTTTAGGAAACCAGAATGCTCAACTTAAAATATTATTAGAAAGGGTGACTGGGCTCTTAGATAAAATGCAGCCCTCGACCCAGGTCCAACAGATTCGTAAGTTAATGTGTTATCCAAATTCCGGAACCCAGACCGGAGATTTTTTGTCTAATAGTGAGGATGACGAAGAAGATGAGGAGGAAAGGACTTTTACTTTGAAATCCCAAGTTTTTCCTTTACGTCCTCTGGTTAAAACTGAAACTGCGGTTGATGACGATGATGAAATTCACACCACTGTGCGTACCGTTCCACGGACACCAACCGAGTTAACAAAAATAAGGGAGAAATATTCGAGGCGACCAGAAGAGTCAGCTGTTGAGTACGTGTGGCGAGTTTCTTCTGAAGGGGGGGACAGAATTATGCTGAGTGAGGAAGAAGCAGGAGACTCTTGGGGACCAGGAGTGTTTTTAACCACTATGCCTGGGGATCATAATTATTCCCTAACTGCTCGAGCAGCCTATTGGGCAGGGGGTATGGATCCGCGAGAGAGGGGGGAGCCGTTAGAGATTAGAGCTACAGGCTACTCTGATCTGTTTGCGGCTGTACGGAAAGCAGCTTGTCTGCAAGCCATGTATGACAGAGAGGAATTTCGGAAATCCCCAATGTCAGCCCCTATCGACCCCGATCGATTAGCCCCTCTCATCCGTGGTCTTCCCGATTGCCTGAAACCGTTCCTTGTTCGTACTCAAGATCGTATACGAGAGGCTCGGGGTGCTCATAGGCGGGGCCGTCGTCACTACATGCCCACCTGGAATGAATATGTACAGGAAATAGATCAATATGGGCGCCGAATGGGCTGGGCCAGCCTAACTAGTGAGAAATCCTCCGAACACCCCCGAAAGGTTCGCCAAGTCCGAACTCACACTAAAAACCCTAAATCGGAGGAAAGGTTTAAGCCTGATAAGGACCGGAATGAGTTGTGGCGTAAAGCCCTACAATTAGGGGTGCCCCGACAATTCTTGCACGGTGTCCCTACGGGAGACCTCCGTACACTAGTCCAATCTCTAACTAGAAAGAATAATGTGGCTGGGGAGAAAAGTCTAACCAGAGAATCCCCAAGTCGTGAGAAAATTGTGCCTTCTGCACCGGAACGTAACTTGATTGATTTGACAGAGTCCCAGCCAAAAAACTCCTATCCCCGGGGAGGGCAGTGAGCCACCCTGTCCGGCAGGTACTAGCAATTCAATGGCTCTCTCATAAAGACTCCGAACCCGTTATTATCATTCCTGTTGGACCCCGGAAGATATTGGTAAATTTTATTATTGATACTGGAGCCCAAATGTCTGCAATCACTAACGAAACAGCACAACTTCTAGGTATAAATCCCACCCGACGCAGAGTCAACTTCACAGGAATTGATGGTGTGGTAAAAACATGCCCCACTGCAAAAATTAACCTCTGGTTGCCGGGAGAGCAGCGAATGACTAGGGCAGAAGTGTTAGTGGGTGCCTCACATTCTAACCTCCTAGGATTTGACGTGCTGCGTGGGCGAATGTGGAAATTCCCGGATGGAACTGTGTGGAGTTTTGCAGGACGCAAAAAAGGATTAGACGCAGTTAAACTGGGCCTATTAGAAACATCTATACCTTTGCCTCCCTCTAAAATTACCAACGTCCGACAGTACCCACTGCCTGCAGCTGCACTTGCAGGAGCAGACGGGGTGGTATCAGATTTAGAAAAAAGAAACATCATTCAGAGGACTCACTCGCCTTATAATTCACCGGTGTGGCCAGTAAAGAAACCAACCGGGCAATGGCGTTTCACAGTAGATTACCGAAAGTTAAACGCCAACGCTGCACCCCTGACCGCTGCGGTTCCGAGTATCGCGGAAATTGTGACAATGATAAAAGGAGCTGCCCATCCTTGGATGGCTGCCTTAGATGTAAAAGACATGTTTTTTATGATTCCCCTCCTTGAGCAAGACAAAGCGCAGTTTGCATTCACGTGGAAAGGAGTCCAATATACCTTTAACCGACTTCCACAAGGATACAAACATTCCCCCACCATTGCTCATAATGCTTTAGCTAAAGCGCTATCAGAGATTCCTGTTTCACAGGGATGTACAGTATACCAATATATTGACGACATCTTAATAGGGGGGGAGAGAGCCAAGAAAGTGTACAAGACATGATGCAAAACATCCGAAAAACATTATCAGATTTGGGATTGGAAATTCCAGACTCAAAATGTCAGGGACCTGCACAGGAAGTTAAATTCCTGGGGGTCTGGTGGATTAAGGGAGCTGCTTCTGTCCCTCAGGATACCCTGAAAAAAATAGAACATGGACAGAATCCTTCCAGCACGAAGGAGTTACAGCAAGTTCTGGGAACTTTAAGTTATTGGCGTAAACACATCCCTGGCTTTTCCATCATTGCTCGCCCCCTTTATTGTTTGCTCAAAAAAGGTAAATCCTGGGAGTGGACTGAACAACATACTAATGCACTGGAATTGCTAATAAAAGAGCTAAGGTTATTCCAACAACTTGGCCCCATACATCCAACTGACCCTGTCCATGTAGAATGGGGGTCCAGCGAACATGGCTCTCATTGTAACTTATGGCAAAAGGGACCAGCAGGACCGGAGAGACCATTAGAATTTAGCTCTCACTCCTTTAATGATACTGAGAGCAGATATTCAGACCTAGAGAAGGGTTTACTGTCCCTGGTGCGAGCATTGCAACGAGCAGAGCAGATAAGGAGAGAACAGAGCGTGATTGTTCGGGGCCCTTTTCGTCTCCTAGATGTGGTCCGTAAAGGGACAGCACCACCAGCCGGCATTGCCCAGAAACCCACAGTTCGAAAGTGGTATGCTTATTTAGAAGGCATTAATGATATCATGCCAATCTCTGAAGGTAGTATCAAAGTATCCAAGCTCCAGAAGGATATAGATGGTGCCCTATTGTTCCAATCCCCACCAAACAGACCATCTCCAATCCAAGAAGCACCTCCTCTGAAAGAAGGCAGTGATCTTACAGGAGTGTGGTTTACTGATGCGTCATCTCACCGTGAGAACAATAAGTGGAAATACAAGGCCGTAGCACTGGAAGTAGCAACGGGGGAAAGAGCAATTGAAACAGGAGAAGGTAGCGCACAAGTAGGGGAACTCAGAGCCGTCCTACTAGCTGCACAACGTGGGGCTACTTACATTTACACTGACTCATATGCTGTTTTTAAAGGAGCCACTGAATGGATTGGACACTGGGCAGCCAATGATTGGCAGGTGAATAGAGTCCCAATCTGGGAGACAGAGAGTTGGAAGCAACTGTTGGAAATGGGAGGACAGAGAACATTGCACATCGGTTGGGTAAAAGGCCATGATCGTTCGAACTCGATCACTGCTCAATTCAACCAACAGGTAGATAGCCTCACGCGGTTGCAGCAAATTGACATTGTAGATGATGGTCGGGAATGGGAACGCTTACTCGAATGGTTACATATTAAGCGTGGCCATACAGGCCGTGCTGATCTGTATCAGGAAGGTCTAGCCCGGGGGTGGCCTGTGTCGGTTAAGCTGTGTGAACAAGTAGTAACCGCCTGTTCACAATGTCGCCTACGACTCAATAAAGATCATCCGAGTAAGGCGCCTCCTTTACACATTCGGGACAAGAAAACATTGTGGCATTCATGGCAAATTGATTATATTGGGCCCTTGAGATCATCAGGTGAGAAAAGATACGTCCTAGTCGGAGTGGAGATTATCTCTGGCCTCGCTATGGCCACCAGCTTCAAATCAGCTACCGGGAACAACACAGTGAAAGGCCTAAAAGGGTGGTTCAGCACACTTCCCCTTCCTGAGGAAATCCAAAGTGATAACGGTTCACACTTTACCGCTACAGTGGTACAAGATTGGGCCAAAGAAGAAGGGATTCGATGGGTATTTCATACTCCCTATTATCCTCAGGCTAATGGCATTGTTGAACGCACCAATGGATTGGTTAAGCGTTTTGCAAAAACTCATGAACCTGGTTGGCATTTGCCATTGGATGATGCCATCTATCAATTAAATAACAGATGGAGTGGAGATGGCTGTCCTAAAATGAAAGCTTTCTGTGTATCTGCTGATATCATCACTCCAAAAGTTCCCAATGAACCACGAAAATACCTGGGACAATTTCACCCTGGGCAACCTGTGTTAGTGAAAATGCCTCAAATTGGCACAGTACCAATGGTGTTAGCTACTCCCAAAAACCCCCATGCACGGGAAGCCAAAGACTGTTCAGGGAAGATACACCGGATCAGCACCCGGTGGATCTCGCCCTCTTTTTAACCCCGTCGGTCAAATGAGACCGAGCAGATTTTCTTTTCCTTTGTGTCTTACAGGAACCTCGGAAGAACTGTACGTGGACAGACGCATTGGCCTACGCTAACCTCGAGTGTCTCCAGGGAATCCTGACATTGATCCTGGCAATAATATTATTTTTGTTATGTATGGCCATCTGGAGGCCTAAATTTTAGAATGACGAATTGGCAGATGGAATTGATGCTATTCAGTTTTATCTTTTTACTCCCTGTTGTTTGTAGTCAAAGAGACCCAGAATGGCCGTGGTCTCAAGCTTATGTAAAACACAATGCGATGGCAGGAACAGGAAAAGGAAAATTGAGCCTGGCCACTGTAGTCCTACATGAAAATGAGGTGTTTTCAAAACATGAGATAGATCAAAGCATAGATAAAGTCGAACCTGACTCAACTCCACAGACTAGTCTGGTTCCACTGCCACTATCTGAAACCCCCGATAATGACACCTTATTGAGCGGACTTAAGAATCTGCCCCTTGATGATGAGCTTTGGGATAATGCACTGTCACGATACACTGCAAGCACTGAGACACTAGAAAACATGAGGGATTTAAATCTCTCCACTCTGGTTATACAAGGAAGTGAAGTATATTCCAGAGATAAATGGAGTTGGAAAGACTCACTCCAAATGGCTAAGCTTGAAGCCGTCCCAGGAAAGAAAATACAAATTAGCTGCCGAGTAATCAATGGGTCTGCTCACCATAGACCAACTGTAATTGAAACCATCCATGTAGACTCTACTAAACCGGACAAATATAACACTGATTGATTGTTACAAAATTATAGAGCCAAACTCAGATTGCTGGCACAACTTCACCTTTATCAAACCTATCATAGTATATTGTATTTGGGGCTACAGGGGCACGGAATTGTTATTTGAATTTATGATTGACTCAAATACATCTGAACCTGTTGAAATGAACCCAAAACCTACACCCCCACAAACTTTCAAGGGTGTAGCTACTCAGCCCTCCATTAGTCTAACTCCTTACACCTTTAACATTGGCCCTTATGCCATTAAACACACAGGTCAACAACAAATACCGTTTAACCCAACATATTCCCTCAAACGAGTAGAATTGTCAATGCAGATTAATATCTCTGCGATCAAACCCACCTGCTCACCATTCCTGAGTACATCTTATGCAGGATGGTCAGCATGGTTAGGCCGGCGAACTGTTGACACCTCACAACGACTGAAGAGAGAGGTGACTGGTATCTTAGGAACAGGACTGGGAGTCTTAAATAGTACAGATGCTGAGATACTTGCAAACAAACTAGTCACAACTACTAGTGATCTAGACAAATTAAAACATCCTCTACAGTCCTCTCTATCAGCATTGGGAAATCACCAATGGCTTTTATCGAATATATTGCCTCAGTGGGAGGAAACAGGTGAAAAAGACCATCAGCTGATCACAAATGCACTTGGTACAACCCAAAACAATGTTTCCTTGGCCCTTAGTTGTATCCAAGCCCAACTGTGGATGCAATCTATGACAGCCGCAATTATAAGGGAAGGTGAAGAAGGCACCTTGCCCACTGAAATTCGAAAAGTAATATGGGATAATGCAATTGAGTTTGAGAGAAAATTTCAGTCCTGGTGGTATCTGGTTAATTTCACCTATGATCCCACTGAGAGCAAAGCCACAGCTTTTGTCTTAACGATACGCAATGCCTCAGTATACACCATATACCCAATCATCGCACTGGGGTTGAATCACCATGGAGCTATACTCCATCCGGTAGAGCATAGAGTGTGGGCACAACAAAACGAGAATAAATGGCAAACTGTTGATGTTGAAGCATGCATTTCACGAGATCAACAAGGATTCATTTGTGAGAGTAATACTCTCAAGGCACAAGACATTTGTCTTGACACCAACCAGAATGTTTGTCATTTTGAGATACAACCTGATGAAACCCCAGAAACTGTGCTTGTATATATTGGGAAAGGGTGTGTTTGCATGAGGTCTCCCTGTACTTTTGTATTCGTAGATGACATAGCAGTAGATATAAGTAATAACTCAAATCTTTGTGTTTGTAACTTTACTAACATCATTGGATGTGACTTCAGTTATTCAGCTCCTGTTACGTCTTTTCAATTGCTACAATCTAATTACACATTGATTCGAGATTTGCTGCCTACCCCTATCGGAATGAATCTCTCACTAGTGAGGAAGTTGCTACAACACGATGAATTGAAGCGATTGTTGAAAGAGGCCCAAGAAAATGGACAAAGAACTCTGATTACTGTCCATCATGATGTTGAAGAAATACACCATGTACTGGAAAGGGTCAAGAGAGACGGTGGACATGAATGGTGGGACACCCTCTTTGGATGGTCACCGACAGCTACAGGACTTTTTAACAAGATGCTCCATCCTGTTGTTGTTCTACTAGTACTCACTGTATTGTGCTTTGCTTTGACAATTGTTTTGCATGTTAGACTTTGGATTATGATGAAACGCTTAACTCGCTTAATCACCCCGCAAGAAGTATTTGCACTTGATATCCCTCGCCATAAGAGGACATGTGATATTCCCCATCAGTATTGATTATCGTGGAGCTTGAGTGACTGTAGTCACGGGGTGGATTATGTGGAATAATTACTAAATTGGCCAAGAATACAAAAATACAGCATTGTTCACACATTAAGGAAAGTCATAAAATCAAGAGGCTTCTGAGGTAGAATACAGCCACAGCTAGCACACGAAGAATGCAACATCTGTGATTCCCTGCGCGAGGTTGTTTGCGAAACTACACGAGGGATGGAACGGAACACGCTTGTTCCGTGGCCTTCCCTTGTGACGAATAGCAGATATGGGGACGAGATGGTACTACGGAACTGATAAGCGGCCTACACGCTACCCGAGCCAACCTTTCGTCAAATGTTGATGAAATGCTGTCCTTTTGTGCGAACTTTGCTCACCACAATGTACCAAAACACACCTCCATCCCGGAGGCTATCCGCCCCCGAGGTGTGAACACTCCTCCTTGAATACATTAATCATAATAAAAGTATGTATGACTAAAGTCACTCAAACTCCACTTTGAAGATAAAAAAAAAATATAAAAATAGCCCAAGAGAGAGGGGATGTCAGGGAAGACACCATCGCGAAGAATTCCACCGCTGATTTCCGGGATCAGTCGACGGGCTGAGCCTTTCTTCCCCCCCATAGGGACGCCTTTGGGTAAGACTTTGATTACACCGAGCGCTTTCTCGGGGACTTAGAAATTTCTCTAGAGAATCTCTACCCTACGTTTATAGCCAGGCTGTATCGTTTATAATTTTGTCGCGCGTTTGTATACTTAGCAATATCTTTATTTGCACGTGCTTTGCAGACAGTGTATTTATCACCGGCAATCCTAAAGAACCTGTATATCTGTTGTTTAAATAAACTGCACTGTTTAAGTAGCTAGTCGTTCCGCTTTCTCACTGAACGCGACCAAAACTACAGAGAGGCCGTGCTAGTTCAGGAGCACGACTAGACTGAAGGTGCAGTCCACTATTAGTGTATCCAAATCGTAGTAGTTTAATACATATTAAACGCGATTGGACTGATAGTGCTGAATTGGGCATCACTCAGAATTTAAACCTAGCCGCACCTAGCCTCCCACCTCGGTGAGGAGTGTTAGAACGCAAGGGGGTTTATCTTCTGCCAAAACCGCTTGGCCCCGTTTCACGCAACAGAATTTGGCGTAGTCGGCAGGATTGCCATGGATAAACTGCTGCAAAAATATGATTGTGCCCCTTCCCAGGCTGGGAAGGAGTGGGCCCAAAAATTTTGGAAGGATGAAGAGAAAGTGGTGGAACGTATTGAAGAGTGTCGGGTTTCACAGAAGCTCAGAGCGGGGAAAGGCAAGGGTGTGATTTGTGCTGCGTTAGGCGCCTGTTTATCTTGTGCACAACAAGAAGCTAGAGAAACCCCTGCTCCTAATCTGATTTCAGCTGTAGAATATGCAACCCTGAAATCGGAGAATGAGGTGCTGAAGTCATCATTAGCCTTGCAAAAGGAGACAGGAGAAAAATTAAGAACTCACGTCGATAAGCTTGTGAGTGAGAATGAATGTTTAGGAAACCAGAATGCTCAACTTAAAATATTATTAGAAAGGGTGACTGGGCTCTTAGATAAAATGCAGCCCTCGACCCAGGTCCAACAGATTCGTAAGTTAATGTGTTATCCAAATTCCGGAACCCAGACCGGAGATTTTTTGTCTAATAGTGAGGATGACGAAGAAGATGAGGAGGAAAGGACTTTTACTTTGAAATCCCAAGTTTTTCCTTTACGTCCTCTGGTTAAAACTGAAGCTGCGGTTGATGACGATGATGAAATTCACACCACTGTGCGTACCGTTCCACGGACACCAACCGAGTTAACAAAAATAAGGGAGAAATATTCGAGGCGACCAGAAGAGTCAGCTGTTGAGTACGTGTGGCGAGTTTCTTCTGAAGGGGGGGACAGAATTATGCTGAGTGAGGAAGAAGCAGGAGACTCTTGGGGACCAGGAGTGTTTTTAACCACTATGCCTGGGGATCATAATTATTCCCTAACTGCTCGAGCAGCCTATTGGGCAGGGGGTATGGATCCGCGAGAGAGGGGGGAGCCGTTAGAGATTAGAGCTACAGGCTACTCTGATCTGTTTGCGGCTGTACGGAAAGCAGCTTGTCTGCAAGCCATGTATGACAGAGAGGAATTTCGGAAATCCCCAATGTCAGCCCCTATCGACCCCGATCGATTAGCCCCTCTCATCCGTGGTCTTCCCGATTGCCTGAAACCGTTCCTTGTTCGTACTCAAGATCGTATACGAGAGGCTCGGGGTGCTCATAGGCGGGGCCGTCGTCACTACATGCCCACCTGGAATGAATATGTACAGGAAATAGATCAATATGGGCGCCGAATGGGCTGGGCCAGCCTAACTAGTGAGAAATCCTCCGAACACCCCCGAAAGGTTCGCCAAGTCCGAACTCACACTAAAAACCCTAAATCGGAGGAAAGGTTTAAGCCTGATAAGGACCGGAATGAGTTGTGGCGTAAAGCCCTACAATTAGGGGTGCCCCGACAATTCTTGCACGGTGTCCCTACGGGAGACCTCCGTACACTAGTCCAATCTCTAACTAGAAAGAATAATGTGGCTGGGGAGAAAAGTCTAACCAGAGAATCCCCAAGTCGTGAGAAAATTGTGCCTTCTGCACCGGAACGTAACTTGATTGATTTGACAGAGTCCCAGCCAAAAAACTCCTATCCCCGGGGAGGGCAGTGAGCCACCCTGTCCGGCAGGTACTAGCAATTCAATGGCTCTCTCATAAAGACTCCGAACCCGTTATTATCATTCCTGTTGGACCCCGGAAGATATTGGTAAATTTTATTATTGATACTGGAGCCCAAATGTCTGCAATCACTAACGAAACAGCACAACTTCTAGGTATAAATCCCACCCGACGCAGAGTCAACTTCACAGGAATTGATGGTGTGGTAAAAACATGCCCCACTGCAAAAATTAACCTCTGGTTGCCGGGAGAGCAGCGAATGACTAGGGCAGAAGTGTTAGTGGGTGCCTCACATTCTAACCTCCTAGGATTTGACGTGCTGCGTGGGCGAATGTGGAAATTCCCGGATGGAACTGCGTGGAGTTTTGCAGGACGCAAAAAAGGATTAGACACAGTTAAACTGGGCCTATTAGAAACATCTATACCTTTGCCTCCCTCTAAAATTACCAACGTCCGACAGTACCCACTGCCTGCAGCTGCACTTGCAGGAGCAGACGGGGTGGTATCAGATTTAGAAAAAAGAAACATCATTCAGAGGACTCACTCGCCTTATAATTCACCGGTGTGGCCAGTAAAGAAACCAACCGGGCAATGGCGTTTCACAGTAGATTACCGAAAGTTAAACGCCAACGCTGCACCCCTGACCGCTGCGGTTCCGAGTATCGCGGAAATTGTGACAATGATAAAAGGAGCTGCCCATCCTTGGATGGCTGCCTTAGATGTAAAAGACATGTTTTTTATGATTCCCCTCCTTGAGCAAGACAAAGCGCAGTTTGCATTCACGTGGAAAGGAGTCCAATATACCTTTAACCGACTTCCACAAGGATACAAACATTCCCCCACCATTGCTCATAATGCTTTAGCTAAAGCGCTATCAGAGATTCCTGTTTCACAGGGATGTACAGTATACCAATATATTGACGACATCTTAATAGGGGGGGAGAGAGCCAAGAAAGTGTACAAGACATGATGCAAAACATCCGAAAAACATTATCAGATTTGGGATTGGAAATTCCAGACTCAAAATGTCAGGGACCTGCACAGGAAGTTAAATTCCTGGGGGTCTGGTGGATTAAGGGAGCTGCTTCTGTCCCTCAGGATACCCTGAAAAAAATAGAACATGGACAGAATCCTTCCAGCACGAAGGAGTTACAGCAAGTTCTGGGAACTTTAAGTTATTGGCGTAAACACATCCCTGGCTTTTCCATCATTGCTCGCCCCCTTTATTGTTTGCTCAAAAAAGGTAAATCCTGGGAGTGGACTGAACAACATACTAATGCACTGGAATTGCTAATAAAAGAGCTAAGGTTATTCCAACAACTTGGCCCCATACATCCAACTGACCCTGTCCATGTAGAATGGGGGTCCAGCGAACATGGTTCTCATTGTAACTTATGGCAAAAGGGACCAGCAGGACCGGAGAGACCATTAGAATTTAGCTCTCACTCCTTTAATGATACTGAGAGCAGATATTCAGACCTAGAGAAGGGTTTACTGTCCCTGGTGCGAGCATTGCAACGAGCAGAGCAGATAAGGAGAGAACAGAGCGTGATTGTTCGGGGCCCTTTTCGTCTCCTAGATGTGGTCCGTAAAGGGACAGCACCGCCAGCCGGCATTGCCCAGAAACCCACAGTTCGAAAGTGGTATGCTTATTTAGAAGGCATTAATGATATCATGCCAATCTCTGAAGGTAGTATCAAAGTATCCAAGCTCCAGAAGGATATAGATGGTGCCCTATTGTTCCAATCCCCACCAAACAGACCATCTCCAATCCAAGAAGCACCTCCTCTGAAAGAAGGCAGTGATCTTACAGGAGTGTGGTTTACTGATGCGTCATCTCACCGTGAGAACAATAAGTGGAAATACAAGGCCGTAGCACTGGAAGTAGCAACGGGGGAAAGAGCAATTGAAACAGGAGAAGGTAGCGCACAAGTAGGGGAACTCAGAGCCGTCCTACTAGCTGCACAACGTGGGGCTACTTACATTTACACTGACTCATATGCTGTTTTTAAAGGAGCCACTGAATGGATTGGACACTGGGCAGCCAATGATTGGCAGGTGAATAGAGTCCCAATCTGGGAGACAGAGAGTTGGAAGCAACTGTTGGAAATGGGAGGACAGAGAACATTGCACGTCGGTTGGGTAAAAGGCCATGATCGTTCGAACTCGATCACTGCTCAATTCAACCAACAGGTAGATAGCCTCACGCGGTTGCAGCAAATTGACATTGTAGATGATGGTCGGGAATGGGAACGCTTACTCGAATGGTTACATATTAAGCGTGGCCATACAGGCCGTGCTGATCTGTATCAGGAAGGTCTAGCCCGGGGGTGGCCTGTGTCGGTTAAGCTGTGTGAACAAGTAGTAACCGCCTGTTCACAATGTCGCCTACGACTCAATAAAGATCATCCGAGTAAGGCGCCTCCTTTACACATTCGGGACAAGAAAACATTGTGGCATTCATGGCAAATTGATTATATTGGGCCCTTGAGATCATCAGGTGAGAAAAGATACGTCCTAGTCGGAGTGGAGATTATCTCTGGCCTCGCTATGGCCACCAGCTTCAAATCAGCTACCGGGAACAACACAGTGAAAGGCCTAAAAGGGTGGTTCAGCACACTTCCCCTTCCTGAGGAAATCCAAAGTGATAACGGTTCACACTTTACCGCTACAGTGGTACAAGATTGGGCCAAAGAAGAAGGGATTCGATGGGTATTTCATACTCCCTATTATCCTCAGGCTAATGGCATTGTTGAACGCACCAATGGATTGGTTAAGCGTTTTGCAAAAACTCATGAACCTGGTTGGCATTTGCCATTGGATGATGCCATCTATCAATTAAATAACAGATGGAGTGGAGATGGCTGTCCTAAAATGAAAGCTTTCTGTGTATCTGCTGATATCATCACTCCAAAAGTTCCCAATGAACCACGAAAATACCTGGGACAATTTCACCCTGGGCAACCTGTGTTAGTGAAAATGCCTCAAATTGGCACAGTACCAATGGTGTTAGCTACTCCCAAAAACCCCCATGCACGGGAAGCCAAAGACTGTTCAGGGAAGATACACCGGATCAGCACCCGGTGGATCTCGCCCTCTTTTTAACCCCGTCGGTCAAATGAGACCGAGCAGATTTTCTTTTCCTTTGTGTCTTACAGGAACCTCGGAAGAACTGTACGTGGACAGACGCATTGGCCTACGCTAACCTCGAGTGTCTCCAGGGAATCCTGACATTGATCCTGGCAATAATATTATTTTTGTTATGTATGGCCATCTGGAGGCCTAAATTTTAGAATGACGAATTGGCAGATGGAATTGATGCTATTCAGTTTTATCTTTTTACTCCCTGTTGTTTGTAGTCAAAGAGACCCAGAATGGCCGTGGTCTCAAGCTTATGTAAAACACAATGCGATGGCAGGAACAGGAAAAGGAAAATTGAGCCTGGCCACTGTAGTCCTACATGAAAATGAGGTGTTTTCAAAACATGAGATAGATCAAAGCATAGATAAAGTCGAACCTGACTCAACTCCACAGACTAGTCTGGTTCCACTGCCACTATCTGAAACCCCCGATAATGACACCTTATTGAGCGGACTTAAGAATCTGCCCCTTGATGATGAGCTTTGGGATAATGCACTGTCACGATACACTGCAAGCACTGAGACACTAGAAAACATGAGGGATTTAAATCTCTCCACTCTGGTTATACAAGGAAGTGAAGTATATTCCAGAGATAAATGGAGTTGGAAAGACTCACTCCAAATGGCTAAGCTTGAAGCCGTCCCAGGAAAGAAAATACAAATTAGCTGCCGAGTAATCAATGGGTCTGCTCACCATAGACCAACTGTAATTGAAACCATCCATGTAGACTCTACTAAACCGGACAAATATAACACTGATTGATTGTTACAAAATTATAGAGCCAAACTCAGATTGCTGGCACAACTTCACCTTTATCAAACCTATCATAGTATATTGTATTTGGGGCTACAGGGGCACGGAATTGTTATTTGAATTTATGATTGACTCAAATACATCTGAACCTGTTGAAATGAACCCAAAACCTACACCCCCACAAACTTTCAAGGGTGTAGCTACTCAGCCCTCCATTAGTCTAACTCCTTACACCTTTAACATTGGCCCTTATGCCATTAAACACACAGGTCAACAACAAATACCGTTTAACCCAACATATTCCCTCAAACGAGTAGAATTGTCAATGCAGATTAATATCTCTGCGATCAAACCCACCTGCTCACCATTCCTGAGTACATCTTATGCAGGATGGTCAGCATGGTTAGGCCGGCGAACTGTTGACACCTCACAACGACTGAAGAGAGAGGTGACTGGTATCTTAGGAACAGGACTGGGAGTCTTAAATAGTACAGATGCTGAGATACTTGCAAACAAACTAGTCACAACTACTAGTGATCTAGACAAATTAAAACATCCTCTACAGTCCTCTCTATCAGCATTGGGAAATCACCAATGGCTTTTATCGAATATATTGCCTCAGTGGGAGGAAACAGGTGAAAAAGACCATCAGCTGATCACAAATGCACTTGGTACAACCCCAAACAATGTTTCCTTGGCCCTTAGTTGTATCCAAGCCCAACTGTGGATGCAATCTATGACAGCCGCAATTATAAGGGAAGGTGAAGAAGGCACCTTGCCCACTGAAATTCGAAAAGTAATATGGGATAATGCAATTGAGTTTGAGAGAAAATTTCAATCCTGGTGGTATCTGGTTAATTTCACCTATGATCCCACTGAGAGCAAAGCCACAGCTTTTGTCTTAACGATACGCAATGCCTCAGTATACACCATATACCCAATCATCGCACTGGGGTTGAATCACCATGGAGCTATACTCCATCCGGTAGAGCATAGAGTGTGGGCACAACAAAACGAGAATAAATGGCAAACTGTTGATGTTGAAGCATGCATTTCACGAGATCAACAAGGATTCATTTGTGAGAGTAATACTCTCAAGGCACAAGACATTTGTCTTGACACCAACCAGAATGTTTGTCATTTTGAGATACAACCTGATGAAACCCCAGAAACTGTGCTTGTATATATTGGGAAAGGGTGTGTTTGCATGAGGTCTCCCTGTACTTTTGTATTCGTAGATGACATAGCAGTAGATATAAGTAATAACTCAAATCTTTGTGTTTGTAACTTTACTAACATCATTGGATGTGACTTCAGTTATTCAGCTCCTGTTACGTCTTTTCAATTGCTACAATCTAATTACACATTGATTCGAGATTTGCTGCCTACCCCTATCGGAATGAATCTCTCACTAGTGAGGAAGTTGCTACAACACGATGAATTGAAGCGATTGTTGAAAGAGGCCCAAGAAAATGGACAAAGAACTCTGATTACTGTCCATCATGATGTTGAAGAAATACACCATGTACTGGAAAGGGTCAAGAGAGACGGTGGACATGAATGGTGGGACACCCTCTTTGGATGGTCACCGACAGCTACAGGACTTTTTAACAAGATGCTCCATCCTGTTGTTGTTCTACTAGTACTCACTGTATTGTGCTTTGCTTTGACAATTGTTTTGCATGTTAGACTTTGGATTATGATGAAACGCTTAACTCGCTTAATCACCCCGCAAGAAGTATTTGCACTTGATATCCCTCGCCATAAGAGGACATGTGATATTCCCCATCAGTATTGATTATCGTGGAGCTTGAGTGACTGTAGTCACGGGGTGGATTATGTGGAATAATTACTAAATTGGCCAAGAATACAAAAATACAGCATTGTTCACACATTAAGGAAAGTCATAAAATCAAGAGGCTTCTGAGGTAGAATACAGCCACAGCTAGCACACGAAGAATGCAACATCTGTGATTCCCTGCGCGAGGTTGTTTGCGAAACTACACGAGGGATGGAACGGAACACGCTTGTTCCGTGGCCTTCCCTTGTGACGAATAGCAGATATGGGGACGAGATGGTACTACGGAACTGATAAGCGGCCTACACGCTACCCGAGCCAACCTTTCGTCAAATGTTGATGAAATGCTGTCCTTTTGTGCGAACTTTGCTCACCACAATGTACCAAAACACACCTCCATCCCGGAGGCTATCCGCCCCCGAGGTGTGAACACTCCTCCTTGAATACATTAATCATAATAAAAGTATGTATGACTAAAGTCACTCAAACTCCACTTTGAAGATAAAAAAATAATATAAAAATAGCCCAAGAGAGAGGGGATGTCAGGGAAGACACCATCGCGAAGAATTCCACCGCTGATTTCCGGGATCAGTCGACGGGCTGAGCCTTTCTTCCCCCCCATAGGGACGCCTTTGGGTAAGACTTCGATTACACCGAGCGCTTTCTCGGGGACTTAGAAATTTCTCTAGAGAATCTCTACCCTACGTTTATAGCCAGGCTGTATCGTTTATAATTTTGTCGCGCGTTTGTATACTTAGCAATATCTTTATTTGCACGTGCTTTGCAGACAGTGTATTTATCACCGGCAATCCTAAAGAACCTGTATATCTGTTGTTTAAATAAACTGCACTGTTTAAGTAGCTAGTCGTTCCGCTTTCTCACTGAACGCGACCAAAACTACAGAGAGGCCGTGCTAGTTCAGGAGCACGACTAGACTGAAGGTGCAGTCCACTATTAGTGTATCCAAATCGTAGTAGTTTAATACATATTAAACGCGATTGGACTGATAGTGCTGAATTGGGCATCACTCAGAATTTAAACCTAGCCGCACCTAGCCTCCCACCTCGGTGAGGAGTGTTAGAACGCAAGGGGGTTTATCTTCTGCCAAAACCGCTTGGCCCCGTTTCACGCAACAGAATTTGGCGTAGTCGGCAGGATTGCCATGGATAAACTGCTGCAAAAATATGATTGTGCCCCTTCCCAGGCTGGGAAGGAGTGGGCCCAAAAATTTTGGAAGGATGAAGAGAAAGTGGTGGAACGTATTGAAGAGTGTCGGGTTTCACAGAAGCTCAGAGCGGGGAAAGGCAAGGGTGTGATTTGTGCTGTGTTAGGCGCCTGTTTATCTTGTGCACAACAAGAAGCTAGAGAAACCCCTGCTCCTAATCTGATTTCAGCTGTAGAATATGCAACCCTGAAATCGGAGAATGAGGTGCTGAAGTCATCATTAGCCTTGCAAAAGGAGGCAGGAGGAAAATTAAGAACTCACGTCGATAAGCTTGTGAGTGAGAATGAATGTTTAGGAAACCAGAATGCTCAACTTAAAATATTATTAGAAAGGGTGACTGGGCTCTTAGATAAAATGCAGCCCTCGACCCAGGTCCAACAGATTCGTAAGTTAATGTGTTATCCAAATTCCGGAACCCAGACCGGAGATTTTTTGTCTAATAGTGAGGATGACGAAGAAGATGAGGAGGAAAGGACTTTTGCTTTGAAATCCCAAGTTTTTCCTTTACGTCCTCTGGTTAAAACTGAAGCTGCGGTTGATGACGATGATGAAATTCACACCACTGTGCGTACCGTTCCACGGACACCAACCGAGTTAACAAAAATAAGGGAGAAATATTCGAGGCGACCAGAAGAGTCAGCTGTTGAGTACGTGTGGCGAGTTTCTTCTGAAGGGGGGGACAGAATTATGCTGAGTGAGGAAGAAGCAGGAGACTCTTGGGGACCAGGAGTGTTTTTAACCACTATGCCTGGGGATCATAATTATTCCCTAACTGCTCGAGCAGCCTATTGGGCAGGGGGTATGGATCCGCGAGAGAGGGGGGAGCCGTTAGAGATTAGAGCTACAGGCTACTCTGATCTGTTTGCGGCTGTACGGAAAGCAGCTTGTCTGCAAGCCATGTATGACAGAGAGGAATTTCGGAAATCCCCAATGTCAGCCCCTATCGACCCCGATCGATTAGCCCCTCTCATCCGTGGTCTTCCCGATTGCCTGAAACCGTTCCTTGTTCGTACTCAAGATCGTATACGAGAGGCTCGGGGTGCTCATAGGCGGGGCCGTCGTCACTACATGCCCACCTGGAATGAATATGTACAGGAAATAGATCAATATGGGCGCCGAATGGGCTGGGCCAGCCTAACTAGTGAGAAATCCTCCGAACACCCCCGAAAGGTTCGCCAAGTCCGAACTCACACTAAAAACCCTAAATCGGAGGAAAGGTTTAAGCCTGATAAGGACCGGAATGAGTTGTGGCGTAAAGCCCTACAATTAGGGGTGCCCCGACAATTCTTGCACGGTGTCCCTACGGGAGACCTCCGTACACTAGTCCAATCTCTAACTAGAAAGAATAATGTGGCTGGGGAGAAAAGTCTAACCAGAGAATCCCCAAGTCGTGAGAAAATTGTGCCTTCTGCACCGGAACGTAACTTGATTGATTTGACAGAGTCCCAGCCAAAAAACTCCTATCCCCGGGGAGGGCAGTGAGCCACCCTGTCCGGCAGGTACTAGCAATTCAATGGCTCTCTCATAAAGACTCCGAACCCGTTATCATTCCTGTTGGACCCCGGAAGATATTGGTAAATTTTATTATTGATACTGGAGCCCAAATGTCTGCAATCACTAACGAAACAGCACAACTTCTAGGTATAAATCCCACCCGACGCAGAGTCAACTTCACAGGAATTGATGGTGTGGTAAAAACATGCCCCACTGCAAAAATTAACCTCTGGTTGCCGGGAGAGCAGCGAATGACTAGGGCAGAAGTGTTAGTGGGTGCCTCACATTCTAACCTCCTAGGATTTGACGTGCTGCGTGGGCGAATGTGGAAATTCCCGGATGGAACTGCGTGGAGTTTTGCAGGACGCAAAAAAGGATTAGACACAGTTAAACTGGGCCTATTAGAAACATCTATACCTTTGCCTCCCTCTAAAATTACCAACGTCCGACAGTACCCACTGCCTGCAGCTGCACTTGCAGGAGCAGACGGGGTGGTATCAGATTTAGAAAAAAGAAACATCATTAAGAGGACTCACTCGCCTTATAATTCACCGGTGTGGCCAGTAAAGAAACCAACCGGGCAATGGCGTTTCACAGTAGATTACCGAAAGTTAAACGCCAACACTGCACCCCTGACCGCTGCGGTTCCGAGTATCGCGGAAATTGTGACAATGATAAAAGGAGCTGCCCATCCTTGGATGGCTGCCTTAGATGTAAAAGACATGTTTTTTATGATTCCCCTCCTTGAGCAAGACAAAGCGCAGTTTGCATTCACGTGGAAAGGAGTCCAATATACCTTTAACCGACTTCCACAAGGATACAAACATTCCCCCACCATTGCTCATAATGCTTTAGCTAAAGCGCTATCAGAGATTCCTGTTTCACAGGGATGTACAGTATACCAATATATTGACGACATCTTAATAGGGGGGGAGAGAGCCAAGAAAGTGTACAAGACATGATGCAAAACATCCGAAAAACATTATCAGATTTGGGATTGGAAATTCCAGACTCAAAATGTCAGGGACCTGCACAGGAAGTTAAATTCCTGGGGGTCTGGTGGATTAAGGGAGCTGCTTCTGTCCCTCAGGATACCCTGAAAAAAATAGAACATGGACAGAATCCTTCCAGCACGAAGGAGTTACAGCAAGTTCTGGGAACTTTAAGTTATTGGCGTAAACACATCCCTGGCTTTTCCATCATTGCTCGCCCCCTTTATTGTTTGCTCAAAAAAGGTAAATCCTGGGAGTGGACTGAACAACATACTAATGCACTGGAATTGCTAATAAAAGAGCTAAGGTTATTCCAACAACTTGGCCCCATACATCCAACTGACCCTGTCCATGTAGAATGGGGGTCCAGCGAACATGGTTCTCATTGTAACTTATGGCAAAAGGGACCAGCAGGACCGGAGAGACCATTAGAATTTAGCTCTCACTCCTTTAATGATACTGAGAGCAGATATTCAGACCTAGAGAAGGGTTTACTGTCCCTGGTGCGAGCATTGCAACGAGCAGAGCAGATAAGGAGAGAACAGAGCGTGATTGTTCGGGGCCCTTTTCGTCTCCTAGATGTGGTCCGTAAAGGGACAGCACCACCAGCCGGCATTGCCCAGAAACCCACAGTTCGAAAGTGGTATGCTTATTTAGAAGGCATTAATGATATCATGCCAATCTCTGAAGGTAGTATCAAAGTATCCAAGCTCCAGAAGGATATAGATGGTGCCCTATTGTTCCAATCCCCACCAAACAGACCATCTCCAATCCAAGAAGCACCTCCTCTGAAAGAAGGCAGTGATCTTACAGGAGTGTGGTTTACTGATGCGTCATCTCACCGTGAGAACAATAAGTGGAAATACAAGGCCGTAGCACTGGAAGTAGCAACGGGGGAAAGAGCAATTGAAACAGGAGAAGGTAGCGCACAAGTAGGGGAACTCAGAGCCGTCCTACTAGCTGCACAACGTGGGGCTACTTACATTTACACTGACTCATATGCTGTTTTTAAAGGAGCCACTGAATGGATTGGACACTGGGCAGCCAATGATTGGCAGGTGAATAGAGTCCCAATCTGGGAGACAGAGAGTTGGAAGCAACTGTTGGAAATGGGAGGACAGAGAACATTGCACGTTGGTTGGGTAAAAGGCCATGATCGTTCGAACTCGATCACTGCTCAATTCAACCAACAGGTAGATAGCCTCACGCGGTTGCAGCAAATTGACATTGTAGATGATGGTCGGGAATGGGAACGCTTACTCGAATGGTTACATATTAAGCGTGGCCATACAGGCCGTGCTGATCTGTATCAGGAAGGTCTAGCCCGGGGGTGGCCTGTGTCGGTTAAGCTGTGTGAACAAGTAGTAACCGCCTGTTCACAATGTCGCCTACGACTCAATAAAGATCATCCGAGTAAGGCGCCTCCTTTACACATTCGGGACAAGAAAACATTGTGGCATTCATGGCAAATTGATTATATTGGGCCCTTGAGATCATCAGGTGAGAAAAGATACGTCCTAGTCGGAGTGGAGATTATCTCTGGCCTCGCTATGGCCACCAGCTTCAAATCAGCTACCGGGAACAACACAGTGAAAGGCCTAAAAGGGTGGTTCAGCACACTTCCCCTTCCTGAGGAAATCCAAAGTGATAACGGTTCACACTTTACCGCTACAGTGGTACAAGATTGGGCCAAAGAAGAAGGGATTCGATGGGTATTTCATACTCCCTATTATCCTCAGGCTAATGGCATTGTTGAACGCACCAATGGATTGGTTAAGCGTTTTGCAAAAACTCATGAACCTGGTTGGCATTTGCCATTGGATGATGCCATCTATCAATTAAATAACAGATGGAGTGGAGATGGCTGTCCTAAAATGAAAGCTTTCTGTGTATCTGCTGATATCATCACTCCAAAAGTTCCCAATGAACCACGAAAATACCTGGGACAATTTCACCCTGGGCAACCTGTGTTAGTGAAAATGCCTCAAATTGGCACAGTACCAATGGTGTTAGCTACTCCCAAAAACCCCCATGCACGGGAAGCCAAAGACTGTTCAGGGAAGATACACCGGATCAGCACCCGGTGGATCTCGCCCTCTTTTTAACCCCGTCGGTCAAATGAGACCGAGCAGATTTTCTTTTCCTTTGTGTCTTACAGGAACCTCGGAAGAACTGTACGTGGACAGACGCATTGGCCTACGCTAACCTCGAGTGTCTCCAGGGAATCCTGACATTGATCCTGGCAATAATATTATTTTTGTTATGTATGGCCATCTGGAGGCCTAAATTTTAGAATGACGAATTGGCAGATGGAATTGATGCTATTCAGTTTTATCTTTTTACTCCCTGTTGTTTGTAGTCAAAGAGACCCAGAATGGCCGTGGTCTCAAGCTTATGTAAAACACAATGCGATGGCAGGAACAGGAAAAGGAAAATTGAGCCTGGCCACTGTAGTCCTACATGAAAATGAGGTGTTTTCAAAACATGAGATAGATCAAAGCATAGATAAAGTCGAACCTGACTCAACTCCACAGACTAGTCTGGTTCCACTGCCACTATCTGAAACCCCCGATAATGACACCTTATTGAGCGGACTTAAGAATCTGCCCCTTGATGATGAGCTTTGGGATAATGCACTGTCACGATACACTGCAAGCACTGAGACACTAGAAAACATGAGGGATTTAAATCTCTCCACTCTGGTTATACAAGGAAGTGAAGTATATTCCAGAGATAAATGGAGTTGGAAAGACTCACTCCAAATGGCTAAGCTTGAAGCCGTCCCAGGAAAGAAAATACAAATTAGCTGCCGAGTAATCAATGGGTCTGCTCACCATAGACCAACTGTAATTGAAACCATCCATGTAGACTCTACTAAACCGGACAAACATAACACTGATTGATTGTTACAAAATTATAGAGCCAAACTCAGATTGCTGGCACAACTTCACCTTTATCAAACCTATCATAGTATATTGTATTTGGGGCTACAGGGGCACGGAATTGTTATTTGAATTTATGATTGACTCAAATACATCTGAACCTGTTGAAATGAACCCAAAACCTACACCCCCACAAACTTTCAAGGGTGTAGCTACTCAGCCCTCCATTAGTCTAACTCCTTACACCTTTAACATTGGCCCTTATGCCATTAAACACACAGGTCAACAACAAATACCGTTTAACCCAACATATTCCCTCAAACGAGTAGAATTGTCAATGCAGATTAATATCTCTGCGATCAAACCCACCTGCTCACCATTCCTGAGTACATCTTATGCAGGATGGTCAGCATGGTTAGGCCGGCGAACTGTTGACACCTCACAACGACTGAAGAGAGAGGTGACTGGTATCTTAGGAACAGGACTGGGAGTCTTAAATAGTACAGATGCTGAGATACTTGCAAACAAACTAGTCACAACTACTAGTGATCTAGACAAATTAAAACATCCTCTACAGTCCTCTCTATCAGCATTGGGAAATCACCAATGGCTTTTATCGAATATATTGCCTCAGTGGGAGGAAACAGGTGAAAAAGACCATCAGCTGATCACAAATGCACTTGGTACAACCCCAAACAATGTTTCCTTGGCCCTTAGTTGTATCCAAGCCCAACTGTGGATGCAATCTATGACAGCCGCAATTATAAGGGAAGGTGAAGAAGGCACCTTGCCCACTGAAATTCGAAAAGTAATATGGGATAATGCAATTGAGTTTGAGAGAAAATTTCAATCCTGGTGGTATCTGGTTAATTTCACCTATGATCCCACTGAGAGCAAAGCCACAGCTTTTGTCTTAACGATACGCAATGCCTCAGTATACACCATATACCCAATCATCGCACTGGGGTTGAATCACCATGGAGCTATACTCCATCCGGTAGAGCATAGAGTGTGGGCACAACAAAACGAGAATAAATGGCAAACTGTTGATGTTGAAGCATGCATTTCACGAGATCAACAAGGATTCATTTGTGAGAGTAATACTCTCAAGGCACAAGACATTTGTCTTGACACCAACCAGAATGTTTGTCATTTTGAGATACAACCTGATGAAACCCCAGAAACTGTGCTTGTATATATTGGGAAAGGGTGTGTTTGCATGAGGTCTCCCTGTACTTTTGTATTCGTAGATGACATAGCAGTAGATATAAGTAATAACTCAAATCTTTGTGTTTGTAACTTTACTAACATCATTGGATGTGACTTCAGTTATTCAGCTCCTGTTACGTCTTTTCAATTGCTACAATCTAATTACACATTGATTCGAGATTTGCTGCCTACCCCTATCGGAATGAATCTCTCACTAGTGAGGAAGTTGCTACAACACGATGAATTGAAGCGATTGTTGAAAGAGGCCCAAGAAAATGGACAAAGAACTCTGATTACTGTCCATCATGATGTTGAAGAAATACACCATGTACTGGAAAGGGTCAAGAGAGACGGTGGACATGAATGGCGGGACACCCTCTTTGGATGGTCACCGACAGCTACAGGACTTTTTAACAAGATGCTCCATCCTGTTGTTGTTCTACTAGTACTCACTGTATTGTGCTTTGCTTTGACAATTGTTTTGCATGTTAGACTTTGGATTATGATGAAACGCTTAACTCGCTTAATCACCCCGCAAGAAGTATTTGCACTTGATATCCCTCGCCATAAGAGGACATGTGATATTCCCCATCAGTATTGATTATCGTGGAGCTTGAGTGACTGTAGTCACGGGGTGGATTATGTGGAATAATTACTAAATTGGCCAAGAATACAAAAATACAGCATTGTTCACACATTAAGGAAAGTCATAAAATCAAGAGGCTTCTGAGGTAGAATACAGCCACAGCTAGCACACGAAGAATGCAACATCTGTGATTCCCTGCGCGAGGTTGTTTGCGAAACTACACGAGGGATGGAACGGAACACGCTTGTTCCGTGGCCTTCCCTTGTGACGAATAGCAGATATGGGGACGAGATGGTACTACGGAACTGATAAGCGGCCTACACGCTACCCGAGCCAACCTTTCGTCAAATGTTGATGAAATGCTGTCCTTTTGTGCGAACTTTGCTCACCACAATGTACCAAAACACACCTCCATCCCGGAGGCTATCCACCCCCGAGGTGTGAACACTCCTCCTTGAATACATTAATCATAATAAAAGTATGTATGACTAAAGTCACTCAAACTCCACTTTGAAGATAAAAAAATAATATAAAAATAGCCCAAGAGAGAGGGGATGTCAGGGAAGACACCATCGCAAAGAATTCCACCGCTGATTTCCGGGATCAGTCGACGGGCTGAGCCTTTCTTCCCCCCCATAGGGACGCCTTTGGGTAAGACTTCGATTACACCGAGCGCTTTCTCGGGGACTTAGAAATTTCTCTAGAGAATCTCTACCCTACGTTTATAGCCAGGCTGTATCGTTTATAATTTTGTCGCGCGTTTGTATACTTAGCAATATCTTTATTTGCACGTGCTTTGCAGACAGTGTATTTATCACCGGCAATCCTAAAGAACCTGTATATCTGTTGTTTAAATAAACTGCACTGTTTAAGTAGCTAGTCGTTCCGCTTTCTCACTGAACGCGACCAAAACTACAGAGAGGCCGTGCTAGTTCAGGAGCACGACTAGACTGAAGGTGCAGTCCACTATTAGTGTATCCAAATCGTAGTAGTTTAATACATATTAAACGCGATTGGACTGATAGTGCTGAATTGGGCATCACTCAGAATTTAAACCTAGCCGCACCTAGCCTCCCACCTCGGTGAGGAGTGTTAGAACGCAAGGGGGTTTATCTTCTGCCAAAACCGCTTGGCCCCGTTTCACGCAACAGAATTTGGCGTAGTCGGCAGGATTGCCATGGATAAACTGCTGCAAAAATATGATTGTGCCCCTTCCCAGGCTGGGAAGGAGTGGGCCCAAAAATTTTGGAAGGATGAAGAGAAAGTGGTGGAACGTATTGAAGAGTGTCGGGTTTCACAGAAGCTCAGAGCGGGGAAAGGCAAGGGTGTGATTTGTGCTGCGTTAGGCGCCTGTTTATCTTGTGCACAACAAGAAGCTAGAGAAACCCCTGCTCCTAATCTGATTTCAGCTGTAGAATATGCAACCCTGAAATCGGAGAATGAGGTGCTGAAGTCATCATTAGCCTTGCAAAAGGAGACAGGAGAAAAATTAAGAACTCACGTCGATAAGCTTGTGAGTGAGAATGAATGTTTAGGAAACCAGAATGCTCAACTTAAAATATTATTAGAAAGGGTGACTGGGCTCTTAGATAAAATGCAGCCCTCGACCCAGGTCCAACAGATTCGTAAGTTAATGTGTTATCCAAATTCCGGAACCCAGACCGGAGATTTTTTGTCTAATAGTGAGGATGACGAAGAAGATGAGGAGGAAAGGACTTTTACTTTGAAATCCCAAGTTTTTCCTTTACGTCCTCTGGTTAAAACTGAAGCTGCGGTTGATGACGATGATGAAATTCACACCACTGTGCGTACCGTTCCACGGACACCAACCGAGTTAACAAAAATAAGGGAGAAATATTCGAGGCGACCAGAAGAGTCAGCTGTTGAGTACGTGTGGCGAGTTTCTTCTGAAGGGGGGGACAGAATTATGCTGAGTGAGGAAGAAGCAGGAGACTCTTGGGGACCAGGAGTGTTTTTAACCACTATGCCTGGGGATCATAATTATTCCCTAACTGCTCGAGCAGCCTATTGGGCAGGGGGTATGGATCCGCGAGAGAGGGGGGAGCCGTTAGAGATTAGAGCTACAGGCTACTCTGATCTGTTTGCGGCTGTACGGAAAGCAGCTTGTCTGCAAGCCATGTATGACAGAGAGGAATTTCGGAAATCCCCAATGTCAGCCCCTATCGACCCCGATCGATTAGCCCCTCTCATCCGTGGTCTTCCCGATTGCCTGAAACCGTTCCTTGTTCGTACTCAAGATCGTATACGAGAGGCTCGGGGTGCTCATAGGCGGGGCCGTCGTCACTACATGCCCACCTGGAATGAATATGTACAGGAAATAGATCAATATGGGCGCCGAATGGGCTGGGCCAGCCTAACTAGTGAGAAATCCTCCGAACACCCCCGAAAGGTTCGCCAAGTCCGAACTCACACTAAAAACCCTAAATCGGAGGAAAGGTTTAAGCCTGATAAGGACCGGAATGAGTTGTGGCGTAAAGCCCTACAATTAGGGGTGCCCCGACAATTCTTGCACGGTGTCCCTACGGGAGACCTCCGTACACTAGTCCAATCTCTAACTAGAAAGAATAATGTGGCTGGGGAGAAAAGTCTAACCAGAGAATCCCCAAGTCGTGAGAAAATTGTGCCTTCTGCACCGGAACGTAACTTGATTGATTTGACAGAGTCCCAGCCAAAAAACTCCTATCCCCGGGGAGGGCAGTGAGCCACCCTGTCCGGCAGGTACTAGCAATTCAATGGCTCTCTCATAAAGACTCCGAACCCGTTATTATCATTCCTGTTGGACCCCGGAAGATATTGGTAAATTTTATTATTGATACTGGAGCCCAAATGTCTGCAATCACTAACGAAACAGCACAACTTCTAGGTATAAATCCCACCCGACGCAGAGTCAACTTCACAGGAATTGATGGTGTGGTAAAAACATGCCCCACTGCAAAAATTAACCTCTGGTTGCCGGGAGAGCAGCGAATGACTAGGGCAGAAGTGTTAGTGGGTGCCTCACATTCTAACCTCCTAGGATTTGACGTGCTGCGTGGGCGAATGTGGAAATTCCCGGATGGAACTGTGTGGAGTTTTGCAGGACGCAAAAAAGGATTAGACGCAGTTAAACTGGGCCTATTAGAAACATCTATACCTTTGCCTCCCTCTAAAATTACCAACGTCCGACAGTACCCACTGCCTGCAGCTGCACTTGCAGGAGCAGACGGGGTGGTATCAGATTTAGAAAAAAGAAACATCATTCAGAGGACTCACTCGCCTTATAATTCACCGGTGTGGCCAGTAAAGAAACCAACCGGGCAATGGCGTTTCACAGTAGATTACCGAAAGTTAAACGCCAACGCTGCACCCCTGACCGCTGCGGTTCCGAGTATCGCGGAAATTGTGACAATGATAAAAGGAGCTGCCCATCCTTGGATGGCTGCCTTAGATGTAAAAGACATGTTTTTTATGATTCCCCTCCTTGAGCAAGACAAAGCGCAGTTTGCATTCACGTGGAAAGGAGTCCAATATACCTTTAACCGACTTCCACAAGGATACAAACATTCCCCCACCATTGCTCATAATGCTTTAGCTAAAGCGCTATCAGAGATTCCTGTTTCACAGGGATGTACAGTATACCAATATATTGACGACATCTTAATAGGGGGGGAGAGAGCCAAGAAAGTGTACAAGACATGATGCAAAACATCCGAAAAACATTATCAGATTTGGGATTGGAAATTCCAGACTCAAAATGTCAGGGACCTGCACAGGAAGTTAAATTCCTGGGGGTCTGGTGGATTAAGGGAGCTGCTTCTGTCCCTCAGGATACCCTGAAAAAAATAGAACATGGACAGAATCCTTCCAGCACGAAGGAGTTACAGCAAGTTCTGGGAACTTTAAGTTATTGGCGTAAACACATCCCTGGCTTTTCCATCATTGCTCGCCCCCTTTATTGTTTGCTCAAAAAAGGTAAATCCTGGGAGTGGACTGAACAACATACTAATGCACTGGAATTGCTAATAAAAGAGCTAAGGTTATTCCAACAACTTGGCCCCATACATCCAACTGACCCTGTCCATGTAGAATGGGGGTCCAGCGAACATGGTTCTCATTGTAACTTATGGCAAAAGGGACCAGCAGGACCGGAGAGACCATTAGAATTTAGCTCTCACTCCTTTAATGATACTGAGAGCAGATATTCAGACCTAGAGAAGGGTTTACTGTCCCTGGTGCGAGCATTGCAACGAGCAGAGCAGATAAGGAGAGAACAGAGCGTGATTGTTCGGGGCCCTTTTCGTCTCCTAGATGTGGTCCGTAAAGGGACAGCACCACCAGCCGGCATTGCCCAGAAACCCACAGTTCGAAAGTGGTATGCTTATTTAGAAGGCATTAATGATATCATGCCAATCTCTGAAGGTAGTATCAAAGTATCCAAGCTCCAGAAGGATATAGATGGTGCCCTATTGTTCCAATCCCCACCAAACAGACCATCTCCAATCCAAGAAGCACCTCCTCTGAAAGAAGGCAGTGATCTTACAGGAGTGTGGTTTACTGATGCGTCATCTCACCGTGAGAACAATAAGTGGAAATACAAGGCCGTAGCACTGGAAGTAGCAACGGGGGAAAGAGCAATTGAAACAGGAGAAGGTAGCGCACAAGTAGGGGAACTCAGAGCCGTCCTACTAGCTGCACAACGTGGGGCTACTTACATTTACACTGACTCATATGCTGTTTTTAAAGGAGCCACTGAATGGATTGGACACTGGGCAGCCAATGATTGGCAGGTGAATAGAGTCCCAATCTGGGAGACAGAGAGTTGGAAGCAACTGTTGGAAATGGGAGGACAGAGAACATTGCACATTGGTTGGGTAAAAGGCCATGATCGTTCGAACTCGATCACTGCTCAATTCAACCAACAGGTAGATAGCCTCACGCGGTTGCAGCAAATTGACATTGTAGATGATGGTCGGGAATGGGAACGCTTACTCGAATGGTTACATATTAAGCGTGGCCATACAGGCCGTGCTGATCTGTATCAGGAAGGTCTAGCCCGGGGGTGGCCTGTGTCGGTTAAGCTGTGTGAACAAGTAGTAACCGCCTGTTCACAATGTCGCCTACGACTCAATAAAGATCATCCGAGTAAGGCGCCTCCTTTACACATTCGGGACAAGAAAACATTGTGGCATTCATGGCAAATTGATTATATTGGGCCCTTGAGATCATCAGGTGAGAAAAGATACGTCCTAGTCGGAGTGGAGATTATCTCTGGCCTCGCTATGGCCACCAGCTTCAAATCAGCTACCGGGAACAACACAGTGAAAGGCCTAAAAGGGTGGTTCAGCACACTTCCCCTTCCTGAGGAAATCCAAAGTGATAACGGTTCACACTTTACCGCTACAGTGGTACAAGATTGGGCCAAAGAAGAAGGGATTCGATGGGTATTTCATACTCCCTATTATCCTCAGGCTAATGGCATTGTTGAACGCACCAATGGATTGGTTAAGCGTTTTGCAAAAACTCATGAACCTGGTTGGCATTTGCCATTGGATGATGCCATCTATCAATTAAATAACAGATGGAGTGGAGATGGCTGTCCTAAAATGAAAGCTTTCTGTGTATCTGCTGATATCATCACTCCAAAAGTTCCCAATGAACCACGAAAATACCTGGGACAATTTCACCCTGGGCAACCTGTGTTAGTGAAAATGCCTCAAATTGGCACAGTACCAATGGTGTTAGCTACTCCCAAAAACCCCCATGCACGGGAAGCCAAAGACTGTTCAGGGAAGATACACCGGATCAGCACCCGGTGGATCTCGCCCTCTTTTTAACCCCGTCGGTCAAATGAGACCGAGCAGATTTTCTTTTCCTTTGTGTCTTACAGGAACCTCGGAAGAACTGTACGTGGACAGACGCATTGGCCTACGCTAACCTCGAGTGTCTCCAGGGAATCCTGACATTGATCCTGGCAATAATATTATTTTTGTTATGTATGGCCATCTGGAGGCCTAAATTTTAGAATGACGAATTGGCAGATGGAATTGATGCTATTCAGTTTTATCTTTTTACTCCCTGTTGTTTGTAGTCAAAGAGACCCAGAATGGCCGTGGTCTCAAGCTTATGTAAAACACAATGCGATGGCAGGAACAGGAAAAGGAAAATTGAGCCTGGCCACTGTAGTCCTACATGAAAATGAGGTGTTTTCAAAACATGAGATAGATCAAAGCATAGATAAAGTCGAACCTGACTCAACTCCACAGACTAGTCTGGTTCCACTGCCACTATCTGAAACCCCCGATAATGACACCTTATTGAGCGGACTTAAGAATCTGCCCCTTGATGATGAGCTTTGGGATAATGCACTGTCACGATACACTGCAAGCACTGAGACACTAGAAAACATGAGGGATTTAAATCTCTCCACTCTGGTTATACAAGGAAGTGAAGTATATTCCAGAGATAAATGGAGTTGGAAAGACTCACTCCAAATGGCTAAGCTTGAAGCCGTCCCAGGAAAGAAAATACAAATTAGCTGCCGAGTAATCAATGGGTCTGCTCACCATAGACCAACTGTAATTGAAACCATCCATGTAGACTCTACTAAACCGGACAAACATAACACTGATTGATTGTTACAAAATTATAGAGCCAAACTCAGATTGCTGGCACAACTTCACCTTTATCAAACCTATCATAGTATATTGTATTTGGGGCTACAGGGGCACGGAATTGTTATTTGAATTTATGATTGACTCAAATACATCTGAACCTGTTGAAATGAACCCAAAACCTACACCCCCACAAACTTTCAAGGGTGTAGCTACTCAGCCCTCCATTAGTCTAACTCCTTACACCTTTAACATTGGCCCTTATGCCATTAAACACACAGGTCAACAACAAATACCGTTTAACCCAACATATTCCCTCAAACGAGTAGAATTGTCAATGCAGATTAATATCTCTGCGATCAAACCCACCTGCTCACCATTCCTGAGTACATCTTATGCAGGATGGTCAGCATGGTTAGGCCGGCGAACTGTTGACACCTCACAACGACTGAAGAGAGAGGTGACTGGTATCTTAGGAACAGGACTGGGAGTCTTAAATAGTACAGATGCTGAGATACTTGCAAACAAACTAGTCACAACTACTAGTGATCTAGACAAATTAAAACATCCTCTACAGTCCTCTCTATCAGCATTGGGAAATCACCAATGGCTTTTATCGAATATATTGCCTCAGTGGGAGGAAACAGGTGAAAAAGACCATCAGCTGATCACAAATGCACTTGGTACAACCCAAAACAATGTTTCCTTGGCCCTTAGTTGTATCCAAGCCCAACTGTGGATGCAATCTATGACAGCCGCAATTATAAGGGAAGGTGAAGAAGGCACCTTGCCCACTGAAATTCGAAAAGTAATATGGGATAATGCAATTGAGTTTGAGAGAAAATTTCAATCCTGGTGGTATCTGGTTAATTTCACCTATGATCCCACTGAGAGCAAAGCCACAGCTTTTGTCTTAACGATACGCAATGCCTCAGTATACACCATATACCCAATCATCGCACTGGGGTTGAATCACCATGGAGCTATACTCCATCCGGTAGAGCATAGAGTGTGGGCACAACAAAACGAGAATAAATGGCAAACTGTTGATGTTGAAGCATGCATTTCACGAGATCAACAAGGATTCATTTGTGAGAGTAATACTCTCAAGGCACAAGACATTTGTCTTGACACCAACCAGAATGTTTGTCATTTTGAGATACAACCTGATGAAACCCCAGAAACTGTGCTTGTATATATTGGGAAAGGGTGTGTTTGCATGAGGTCTCCCTGTACTTTTGTATTCGTAGATGACATAGCAGTAGATATAAGTAATAACTCAAATCTTTGTGTTTGTAACTTTACTAACATCATTGGATGTGACTTCAGTTATTCAGCTCCTGTTACGTCTTTTCAATTGCTACAATCTAATTACACATTGATTCGAGATTTGCTGCCTACCCCTATCGGAATGAATCTCTCACTAGTGAGGAAGTTGCTACAACACGATGAATTGAAGCGATTGTTGAAAGAGGCCCAAGAAAATGGACAAAGAACTCTGATTACTGTCCATCATGATGTTGAAGAAATACACCATGTACTGGAAAGGGTCAAGAGAGACGGTGGACATGAATGGCGGGACACCCTCTTTGGATGGTCACCGACAGCTACAGGACTTTTTAACAAGATGCTCCATCCTGTTGTTGTTCTACTAGTACTCACTGTATTGTGCTTTGCTTTGACAATTGTTTTGCATGTTAGACTTTGGATTATGATGAAACGCTTAACTCGCTTAATCACCCCGCAAGAAGTATTTGCACTTGATATCCCTCGCCATAAGAGGACATGTGATATTCCCCATCAGTATTGATTATCGTGGAGCTTGAGTGACTGTAGTCACGGGGTGGATTATGTGGAATAATTACTAAATTGGCCAAGAATACAAAAATACAGCATTGTTCACACATTAAGGAAAGTCATAAAATCAAGAGGCTTCTGAGGTAGAATACAGCCACAGCTAGCACACGAAGAATGCAACATCTGTGATTCCCTGCGCGAGGTTGTTTGCGAAACTACACGAGGGATGGAACGGAACACGCTTGTTCCGTGGCCTTCCCTTGTGACGAATAGCAGATATGGGGACGAGATGGTACTACGGAACTGATAAGCGGCCTACACGCTACCCGAGCCAACCTTTCGTCAAATGTTGATGAAATGCTGTCCTTTTGTGCGAACTTTGCTCACCACAATGTACCAAAACACACCTCCATCCCGGAGGCTATCCGCCCCCGAGGTGTGAACACTCCTCCTTGAATACATTAATCATAATAAAAGTATGTATGACTAAAGTCACTCAAACTCCACTTTGAAGATAAAAAAATAATATAAAAATAGCCCAAGAGAGAGGGGATGTCAGGGAAGACACCATCGCGAAGAATTCCACCGCTGATTTCCGGGATCAGTCGACGGGCTGAGCCTTTCTTCCCCCCCATAGGGACGCCTTTGGGTAAGACTTCGATTACACCGAGCGCTTTCTCGGGGACTTAGAAATTTCTCTAGAGAATCTCTACCCTACGTTTATAGCCAGGCTGTATCGTTTATAATTTTGTCGCGCGTTTGTATACTTAGCAATATCTTTATTTGCACGTGCTTTGCAGACAGTGTATTTATCACCGGCAATCCTAAAGAACCTGTATATCTGTTGTTTAAATAAACTGCACTGTTTAAGTAGCTAGTCGTTCCGCTTTCTCACTGAATGCGACCAAAACTACAGAGAGGCCGTGCTAGTTCAGGAGCACGACTAGACTGAAGGTGCAGTCCACTATTAGTGTATCCAAATCGTAGTAGTTTAATACATATTAAACGCGATTGGACTGATAGTGCTGAATTGGGCATCACTCAGAATTTAAACCTAGCCGCACCTAGCCTCCCACCTCGGTGAGGAGTGTTAGAACGCAAGGGGGTTTATCTTCTGCCAAAACCGCTTGGCCCCGTTTCACGCAACAGAATTTGGCGTAGTCGGCAGGATTGCCATGGATAAACTGCTGCAAAAATATGATTGTGCCCCTTCCCAGGCTGGGAAGGAGTGGGCCCAAAAATTTTGGAAGGATGAAGAGAAAGTGGTGGAACGTATTGAAGAGTGTCGGGTTTCACAGAAGCTCAGAGCGGGGAAAGGCAAGGGTGTGATTTGTGCTGCGTTAGGCGCCTGTTTATCTTGTGCACAACAAGAAGCTAGAGAAACCCCTGCTCCTAATCTGATTTCAGCTGTAGAATATGCAACCCTGAAATCGGAGAATGAGGTGCTGAAGTCATCATTAGCCTTGCAAAAGGAGACAGGAGAAAAATTAAGAACTCACGTCGATAAGCTTGTGAGTGAGAATGAATGTTTAGGAAACCAGAATGCTCAACTTAAAATATTATTAGAAAGGGTGACTGGGCTCTTAGATAAAATGCAGCCCTCGACCCAGGTCCAACAGATTCGTAAGTTAATGTGTTATCCAAATTCCGGAACCCAGACCGGAGATTTTTTGTCTAATAGTGAGGATGACGAAGAAGATGAGGAGGAAAGGACTTTTACTTTGAAATCCCAAGTTTTTCCTTTACGTCCTCTGGTTAAAACTGAAGCTGCGGTTGATGACGATGATGAAATTCACACCACTGTGCGTACCGTTCCACGGACACCAACCGAGTTAACAAAAATAAGGGAGAAATATTCGAGGCGACCAGAAGAGTCAGCTGTTGAGTACGTGTGGCGAGTTTCTTCTGAAGGGGGGGACAGAATTATGCTGAGTGAGGAAGAAGCAGGAGACTCTTGGGGACCAGGAGTGTTTTTAACCACTATGCCTGGGGATCATAATTATTCCCTAACTGCTCGAGCAGCCTATTGGGCAGGGGGTATGGATCCGCGAGAGAGGGGGGAGCCGTTAGAGATTAGAGCTACAGGCTACTCTGATCTGTTTGCGGCTGTACGGAAAGCAGCTTGTCTGCAAGCCATGTATGACAGAGAGGAATTTCGGAAATCCCCAATGTCAGCCCCTATCGACCCCGATCGATTAGCCCCTCTCATCCGTGGTCTTCCCGATTGCCTGAAACCGTTCCTTGTTCGTACTCAAGATCGTATACGAGAGGCTCGGGGTGCTCATAGGCGGGGCCGTCGTCACTACATGCCCACCTGGAATGAATATGTACAGGAAATAGATCAATATGGGCGCCGAATGGGCTGGGCCAGCCTAACTAGTGAGAAATCCTCCGAACACCCCCGAAAGGTTCGCCAAGTCCGAACTCACACTAAAAACCCTAAATCGGAGGAAAGGTTTAAGCCTGATAAGGACCGGAATGAGTTGTGGCGTAAAGCCCTACAATTAGGGGTGCCCCGACAATTCTTGCACGGTGTCCCTACGGGAGACCTCCGTACACTAGTCCAATCTCTAACTAGAAAGAATAATGTGGCTGGGGAGAAAAGTCTAACCAGAGAATCCCCAAGTCGTGAGAAAATTGTGCCTTCTGCACCGGAACGTAACTTGATTGATTTGACAGAGTCCCAGCCAAAAAACTCCTATCCCCGGGGAGGGCAGTGAGCCACCCTGTCCGGCAGGTACTAGCAATTCAATGGCTCTCTCATAAAGACTCCGAACCCGTTATTATCATTCCTGTTGGACCCCGGAAGATATTGGTAAATTTTATTATTGATACTGGAGCCCAAATGTCTGCAATCACTAACGAAACAGCACAACTTCTAGGTATAAATCCCACCCGACGCAGAGTCAACTTCACAGGAATTGATGGTGTGGTAAAAACATGCCCCACTGCAAAAATTAACCTCTGGTTGCCGGGAGAGCAGCGAATGACTAGGGCAGAAGTGTTAGTGGGTGCCTCACATTCTAACCTCCTAGGATTTGACGTGCTGCGTGGGCGAATGTGGAAATTCCCGGATGGAACTGTGTGGAGTTTTGCAGGACGCAAAAAAGGATTAGACACAGTTAAACTGGGCCTATTAGAAACATCTATACCTTTGCCTCCCTCTAAAATTACCAACGTCCGACAGTACCCACTGCCTGCAGCTGCACTTGCAGGAGCAGACGGGGTGGTATCAGATTTAGAAAAAAGAAACATCATTAAGAGGACTCACTCGCCTTATAATTCACCGGTGTGGCCAGTAAAGAAACCAACCGGGCAATGGCGTTTCACAGTAGATTACCGAAAGTTAAACGCCAACACTGCACCCCTGACCGCTGCGGTTCCGAGTATCGCGGAAATTGTGACAATGATAAAAGGAGCTGCCCATCCTTGGATGGCTGCCTTAGATGTAAAAGACATGTTTTTTATGATTCCCCTCCTTGAGCAAGACAAAGCGCAGTTTGCATTCACGTGGAAAGGAGTCCAATATACCTTTAACCGACTTCCACAAGGATACAAACATTCCCCCACCATTGCTCATAATGCTTTAGCTAAAGCGCTATCAGAGATTCCTGTTTCACAGGGATGTACAGTATACCAATATATTGACGACATCTTAATAGGGGGGGAGAGAGCCAAGAAAGTGTACAAGACATGATGCAAAACATCCGAAAAACATTATCAGATTTGGGATTGGAAATTCCAGACTCAAAATGTCAGGGACCTGCACAGGAAGTTAAATTCCTGGGGGTCTGGTGGATTAAGGGAGCTGCTTCTGTCCCTCAGGATACCCTGAAAAAAATAGAACATGGACAGAATCCTTCCAGCACGAAGGAGTTACAGCAAGTTCTGGGAACTTTAAGTTATTGGCGTAAACACATCCCTGGCTTTTCCATCATTGCTCGCCCCCTTTATTGTTTGCTCAAAAAAGGTAAATCCTGGGAGTGGACTGAACAACATACTAATGCACTGGAATTGCTAATAAAAGAGCTAAGGTTATTCCAACAACTTGGCCCCATACATCCAACTGACCCTGTCCATGTAGAATGGGGGTCCAGCGAACATGGTTCTCATTGTAACTTATGGCAAAAGGGACCAGCAGGACCGGAGAGACCATTAGAATTTAGCTCTCACTCCTTTAATGATACTGAGAGCAGATATTCAGACCTAGAGAAGGGTTTACTGTCCCTGGTGCGAGCATTGCAACGAGCAGAGCAGATAAGGAGAGAACAGAGCGTGATTGTTCGGGGCCCTTTTCGTCTCCTAGATGTGGTCCGTAAAGGGACAGCACCACCAGCCGGCATTGCCCAGAAACCCACAGTTCGAAAGTGGTATGCTTATTTAGAAGGCATTAATGATATCATGCCAATCTCTGAAGGTAGTATCAAAGTATCCAAGCTCCAGAAGGATATAGATGGTGCCCTATTGTTCCAATCCCCACCAAACAGACCATCTCCAATCCAAGAAGCACCTCCTCTGAAAGAAGGCAGTGATCTTACAGGAGTGTGGTTTACTGATGCGTCATCTCACCGTGAGAACAATAAGTGGAAATACAAGGCCGTAGCACTGGAAGTAGCAACGGGGGAAAGAGCAATTGAAACAGGAGAAGGTAGCGCACAAGTAGGGGAACTCAGAGCCGTCCTACTAGCTGCACAACGTGGGGCTACTTACATTTACACTGACTCATATGCTGTTTTTAAAGGAGCCACTGAATGGATTGGACACTGGGCAGCCAATGATTGGCAGGTGAATAGAGTCCCAATCTGGGAGACAGAGAGTTGGAAGCAACTGTTGGAAATGGGAGGACAGAGAACATTGCACATTGGTTGGGTAAAAGGCCATGATCGTTCGAACTCGATCACTGCTCAATTCAACCAACAGGTAGATAGCCTCACGCGGTTGCAGCAAATTGACATTGTAGATGATGGTCGGGAATGGGAACGCTTACTCGAATGGTTACATATTAAGCGTGGCCATACAGGCCGTGCTGATCTGTATCAGGAAGGTCTAGCCCGGGGGTGGCCTGTGTCGGTTAAGCTGTGTGAACAAGTAGTAACCGCCTGTTCACAATGTCGCCTACGACTCAATAAAGATCATCCGAGTAAGGCGCCTCCTTTACACATTCGGGACAAGAAAACATTGTGGCATTCATGGCAAATTGATTATATTGGGCCCTTGAGATCATCAGGTGAGAAAAGATACGTCCTAGTCGGAGTGGAGATTATCTCTGGCCTCGCTATGGCCACCAGCTTCAAATCAGCTACCGGGAACAACACAGTGAAAGGCCTAAAAGGGTGGTTCAGCACACTTCCCCTTCCTGAGGAAATCCAAAGTGATAACGGTTCACACTTTACCGCTACAGTGGTACAAGATTGGGCCAAAGAAGAAGGGATTCGATGGGTATTTCATACTCCCTATTATCCTCAGGCTAATGGCATTGTTGAACGCACCAATGGATTGGTTAAGCGTTTTGCAAAAACTCATGAACCTGGTTGGCATTTGCCATTGGATGATGCCATCTATCAATTAAATAACAGATGGAGTGGAGATGGCTGTCCTAAAATGAAAGCTTTCTGTGTATCTGCTGATATCATCACTCCAAAAGTTCCCAATGAACCACGAAAATACCTGGGACAATTTCACCCTGGGCAACCTGTGTTAGTGAAAATGCCTCAAATTGGCACAGTACCAATGGTGTTAGCTACTCCCAAAAACCCCCATGCACGGGAAGCCAAAGACTGTTCAGGGAAGATACACCGGATCAGCACCCGGTGGATCTCGCCCTCTTTTTAACCCCGTCGGTCAAATGAGACCGAGCAGATTTTCTTTTCCTTTGTGTCTTACAGGAACCTCGGAAGAACTGTACGTGGACAGACGCATTGGCCTACGCTAACCTCGAGTGTCTCCAGGGAATCCTGACATTGATCCTGGCAATAATATTATTTTTGTTATGTATGGCCATCTGGAGGCCTAAATTTTAGAATGACGAATTGGCAGATGGAATTGATGCTATTCAGTTTTATCTTTTTACTCCCTGTTGTTTGTAGTCAAAGAGACCCAGAATGGCCGTGGTCTCAAGCTTATGTAAAACACAATGCGATGGCAGGAACAGGAAAAGGAAAATTGAGCCTGGCCACTGTAGTCCTACATGAAAATGAGGTGTTTTCAAAACATGAGATAGATCAAAGCATAGATAAAGTCGAACCTGACTCAACTCCACAGACTAGTCTGGTTCCACTGCCACTATCTGAAACCCCCGATAATGACACCTTATTGAGCGGACTTAAGAATCTGCCCCTTGATGATGAGCTTTGGGATAATGCACTGTCACGATACACTGCAAGCACTGAGACACTAGAAAACATGAGGGATTTAAATCTCTCCACTCTGGTTATACAAGGAAGTGAAGTATATTCCAGAGATAAATGGAGTTGGAAAGACTCACTCCAAATGGCTAAGCTTGAAGCCGTCCCAGGAAAGAAAATACAAATTAGCTGCCGAGTAATCAATGGGTCTGCTCACCATAGACCAACTGTAATTGAAACCATCCATGTAGACTCTACTAAACCGGACAAACATAACACTGATTGATTGTTACAAAATTATAGAGCCAAACTCAGATTGCTGGCACAACTTCACCTTTATCAAACCTATCATAGTATATTGTATTTGGGGCTACAGGGGCACGGAATTGTTATTTGAATTTATGATTGACTCAAATACATCTGAACCTGTTGAAATGAACCCAAAACCTACACCCCCACAAACTTTCAAGGGTGTAGCTACTCAGCCCTCCATTAGTCTAACTCCTTACACCTTTAACATTGGCCCTTATGCCATTAAACACACAGGTCAACAACAAATACCGTTTAACCCAACATATTCCCTCAAACGAGTAGAATTGTCAATGCAGATTAATATCTCTGCGATCAAACCCACCTGCTCACCATTCCTGAGTACATCTTATGCAGGATGGTCAGCATGGTTAGGCCGGCGAACTGTTGACACCTCACAACGACTGAAGAGAGAGGTGACTGGTATCTTAGGAACAGGACTGGGAGTCTTAAATAGTACAGATGCTGAGATACTTGCAAACAAACTAGTCACAACTACTAGTGATCTAGACAAATTAAAACATCCTCTACAGTCCTCTCTATCAGCATTGGGAAATCACCAATGGCTTTTATCGAATATACTGCCTCAGTGGGAGGAAACAGGTGAAAAAGACCATCAGCTGATCACAAATGCACTTGGTACAACCCCAAACAATGTTTCCTTGGCCCTTAGTTGTATCCAAGCCCAACTGTGGATGCAATCTATGACAGGCACAATTATAAGGGAAGGTGAAGAAGGCACCTTGCCCACTGAAATTCGAAAAGTAATATGGGATAATGCAATTGAGTTTGAGAGAAAATTTCAATCCTGGTGGTATCTGGTTAATTTCACCTATGATCCCACTGAGAGCAAAGCCACAGCTTTTGTCTTAACGATACGCAATGCCTCAGTATACACCATATACCCAATCATCGCACTGGGGTTGAATCACCATGGAGCTATACTCCATCCGGTAGAGCATAGAGTGTGGGCACAACAAAACGAGAATAAATGGCAAACTGTTGATGTTGAAGCATGCATTTCACGAGATCAACAAGGATTCATTTGTGAGAGTAATACTCTCAAGGCACAAGACATTTGTCTTGACACCAACCAGAATGTTTGTCATTTTGAGATACAACCTGATGAAACCCCAGAAACTGTGCTTGTATATATTGGGAAAGGGTGTGTTTGCATGAGGTCTCCCTGTACTTTTGTATTCGTAGATGACATAGCAGTAGATATAAGTAATAACTCAAATCTTTGTGTTTGTAACTTTACTAACATCATTGGATGTGACTTCAGTTATTCAGCTCCTGTTACGTCTTTTCAATTGCTACAATCTAATTACACATTGATTCGAGATTTGCTGCCTACCCCTATCGGAATGAATCTCTCACTAGTGAGGAAGTTGCTACAACACGATGAATTGAAGCGATTGTTGAAAGAGGCCCAAGAAAATGGACAAAGAACTCTGATTACTGTCCATCATGATGTTGAAGAAATACACCATGTACTGGAAAGGGTCAAGAGAGACGGTGGACATGAATGGCGGGACACCCTCTTTGGATGGTCACCGACAGCTACAGGACTTTTTAACAAGATGCTCCATCCTGTTGTTGTTCTACTAGTACTCACTGTATTGTGCTTTGCTTTGACAATTGTTTTGCATGTTAGACTTTGGATTATGATGAAACGCTTAACTCGCTTAATCACCCCACAAGAAGTATTTGCACTTGATATCCCTCGCCATAAGAGGACATGTGATATTCCCCATCAGTATTGATTATCGTGGAGCTTGAGTGACTGTAGTCACGGGGTGGATTATGTGGAATAATTACTAAATTGGCCAAGAATACAAAAATACAGCATTGTTCACACATTAAGGAAAGTCATAAAATCAAGAGGCTTCTGAGGTAGAATACAGCCACAGCTAGCACACGAAGAATGCAACATCTGTGATTCCCTGCGCGAGGTTGTTTGCGAAACTACACGAGGGATGGAACGGAACACGCTTGTTCCGTGGCCTTCCCTTGTGACGAATAGCAGATATGGGGACGAGATGGTACTACGGAACTGATAAGCGGCCTACACGCTACCCGAGCCAACCTTTCGTCAAATGTTGATGAAATGCTGTCCTTTTGTGCGAACTTTGCTCACCACAATGTACCAAAACACACCTCCATCCCGGAGGCTATCCGCCCCCGAGGTGTGAACACTCCTCCTTGAATACATTAATCATAATAAAAGTATGTATGACTAAAGTCACTCAAACTCCACTTTGAAGATAAAAAAATAATATAAAAATAGCCCAAGAGAGAGGGGATGTCAGGGAAGACACCATCGCGAAGAATTCCACCGCTGATTTCCGGGATCAGTCGACGGGCTGAGCCTTTCTTCCCCCCCATAGGGACGCCTTTGGGTAAGACTTCGATTACACCGAGCGCTTTCTCGGGGACTTAGAAATTTCTCTAGAGAATCTCTACCCTACGTTTATAGCCAGGCTGTATCGTTTATAATTTTGTCGCGCGTTTGTATACTTAGCAATATCTTTATTTGCACGTGCTTTGCAGACAGTGTATTTATCACCGGCAATCCTAAAGAACCTGTATATCTGTTGTTTAAATAAACTGCACTGTTTAAGTAGCTAGTCGTTCCGCTTTCTCACTGAACGCGACCAAAACTACAGAGAGGCCGTGCTAGTTCAGGAGCACGACTAGACTGAAGGTGCAGTCCACTATTAGTGTATCCAAATCGTAGTAGTTTAATACATATTAAACGCGATTGGACTGATAGTGCTGAATTGGGCATCACTCAGAATTTAAACCTAGCCGCACCTAGCCTCCCACCTCGGTGAGGAGTGTTAGAACGCAAGGGGGTTTATCTTCTGCCAAAACCGCTTGGCCCCGTTTCACGCAACAGAATTTGGCGTAGTCGGCAGGATTGCCATGGATAAACTGCTGCAAAAATATGATTGTGCCCCTTCCCAGGCTGGGAAGGAGTGGGCCCAAAAATTTTGGAAGGATGAAGAGAAAGTGGTGGAACGTATTGAAGAGTGTCGGGTTTCACAGAAGCTCAGAGCGGGGAAAGGCAAGGGTGTGATTTGTGCTGCGTTAGGCGCCTGTTTATCTTGTGCACAACAAGAAGCTAGAGAAACCCCTGCTCCTAATCTGATTTCAGCTGTAGAATATGCAACCCTGAAATCGGAGAATGAGGTGCTGAAGTCATCATTAGCCTTGCAAAAGGAGACAGGAGAAAAATTAAGAACTCACGTCGATAAGCTTGTGAGTGAGAATGAATGTTTAGGAAACCAGAATGCTCAACTTAAAATATTATTAGAAAGGGTGACTGGGCTCTTAGATAAAATGCAGCCCTCGACCCAGGTCCAACAGATTCGTAAGTTAATGTGTTATCCAAATTCCGGAACCCAGACCGGAGATTTTTTGTCTAATAGTGAGGATGACGAAGAAGATGAGGAGGAAAGGACTTTTACTTTGAAATCCCAAGTTTTTCCTTTACGTCCTCTGGTTAAAACTGAAGCTGCGGTTGATGACGATGATGAAATTCACACCACTGTGCGTACCGTTCCACGGACACCAACCGAGTTAACAAAAATAAGGGAGAAATATTCGAGGCGACCAGAAGAGTCAGCTGTTGAGTACGTGTGGCGAGTTTCTTCTGAAGGGGGGGACAGAATTATGCTGAGTGAGGAAGAAGCAGGAGACTCTTGGGGACCAGGAGTGTTTTTAACCACTATGCCTGGGGATCATAATTATTCCCTAACTGCTCGAGCAGCCTATTGGGCAGGGGGTATGGATCCGCGAGAGAGGGGGGAGCCGTTAGAGATTAGAGCTACAGGCTACTCTGATCTGTTTGCGGCTGTACGGAAAGCAGCTTGTCTGCAAGCCATGTATGACAGAGAGGAATTTCGGAAATCCCCAATGTCAGCCCCTATCGACCCCGATCGATTAGCCCCTCTCATCCGTGGTCTTCCCGATTGCCTGAAACCGTTCCTTGTTCGTACTCAAGATCATATACGAGAGGCTCGGGGTGCTCATAGGCGGGGCCGTCGTCACTACATGCCCACCTGGAATGAATATGTACAGGAAATAGATCAATATGGGCGCCGAATGGGCTGGGCCAGCCTAACTAGTGAGAAATCCTCCGAACACCCCCGAAAGGTTCGCCAAGTCCGAACTCACACTAAAAACCCTAAATCGGAGGAAAGGTTTAAGCCTGATAAGGACCGGAATGAGTTGTGGCGTAAAGCCCTACAATTAGGGGTGCCCCGACAATTCTTGCACGGTGTCCCTACGGGAGACCTCCGTACACTAGTCCAATCTCTAACTAGAAAGAATAATGTGGCTGGGGAGAAAAGTCTAACCAGAGAATCCCCAAGTCGTGAGAAAATTGTGCCTTCTGCACCGGAACGTAACTTGATTGATTTGACAGAGTCCCAGCCAAAAAACTCCTATCCCCGGGGAGGGCAGTGAGCCACCCTGTCCGGCAGGTACTAGCAATTCAATGGCTCTCTCATAAAGACTCCGAACCCGTTATTATCATTCCTGTTGGACCCCGGAAGATATTGGTAAATTTTATTATTGATACTGGAGCCCAAATGTCTGCAATCACTAACGAAACAGCACAACTTCTAGGTATAAATCCCACCCGACGCAGAGTCAACTTCACAGGAATTGATGGTGTGGTAAAAACATGCCCCACTGCAAAAATTAACCTCTGGTTGCCGGGAGAGCAGCGAATGACTAGGGCAGAAGTGTTAGTGGGTGCCTCACATTCTAACCTCCTAGGATTTGACGTGCTGCGTGGGCGAATGTGGAAATTCCCGGATGGAACTGTGTGGAGTTTTGCAGGACGCAAAAAAGGATTAGACACAGTTAAACTGGGCCTATTAGAAACATCTATACCTTTGCCTCCCTCTAAAATTACCAACGTCCGACAGTACCCACTGCCTGCAGCTGCACTTGCAGGAGCAGACGGGGTGGTATCAGATTTAGAAAAAAGAAACATCATTCAGAGGACTCACTCGCCTTATAATTCACCGGTGTGGCCAGTAAAGAAACCAACCGGGCAATGGCGTTTCACAGTAGATTACCGAAAGTTAAACGCCAACACTGCACCCCTGACCGCTGCGGTTCCGAGTATCGCGGAAATTGTGACAATGATAAAAGGAGCTGCCCATCCTTGGATGGCTGCCTTAGATGTAAAAGACATGTTTTTTATGATTCCCCTCCTTGAGCAAGACAAAGCGCAGTTTGCATTCACGTGGAAAGGAGTCCAATATACCTTTAACCGACTTCCACAAGGATACAAACATTCCCCCACCATTGCTCATAATGCTTTAGCTAAAGCGCTATCAGAGATTCCTGTTTCACAGGGATGTACAGTATACCAATATATTGACGACATCTTAATAGGGGGGGAGAGAGCCAAGAAAGTGTACAAGACATGATGCAAAACATCCGAAAAACATTATCAGATTTGGGATTGGAAATTCCAGACTCAAAATGTCAGGGACCTGCACAGGAAGTTAAATTCCTGGGGGTCTGGTGGATTAAGGGAGCTGCTTCTGTCCCTCAGGATACCCTGAAAAAAATAGAACATGGACAGAATCCTTCCAGCACGAAGGAGTTACAGCAAGTTCTGGGAACTTTAAGTTATTGGCGTAAACACATCCCTGGCTTTTCCATCATTGCTCGCCCCCTTTATTGTTTGCTCAAAAAAGGTAAATCCTGGGAGTGGACTGAACAACATACTAATGCACTGGAATTGCTAATAAAAGAGCTAAGGTTATTCCAACAACTTGGCCCCATACATCCAACTGACCCTGTCCATGTAGAATGGGGGTCCAGCGAACATGGTTCTCATTGTAACTTATGGCAAAAGGGACCAGCAGGACCGGAGAGACCATTAGAATTTAGCTCTCACTCCTTTAATGATACTGAGAGCAGATATTCAGACCTAGAGAAGGGTTTACTGTCCCTGGTGCGAGCATTGCAACGAGCAGAGCAGATAAGGAGAGAACAGAGCGTGATTGTTCGGGGCCCTTTTCGTCTCCTAGATGTGGTCCGTAAAGGGACAGCACCGCCAGCCGGCATTGCCCAGAAACCCACAGTTCGAAAGTGGTATGCTTATTTAGAAGGCATTAATGATATCATGCCAATCTCTGAAGGTAGTATCAAAGTATCCAAGCTCCAGAAGGATATAGATGGTGCCCTATTGTTCCAATCCCCACCAAACAGACCATCTCCAATCCAAGAAGCACCTCCTCTGAAAGAAGGCAGTGATCTTACAGGAGTGTGGTTTACTGATGCGTCATCTCACCGTGAGAACAATAAGTGGAAATACAAGGCCGTAGCACTGGAAGTAGCAACGGGGGAAAGAGCAATTGAAACAGGAGAAGGTAGCGCACAAGTAGGGGAACTCAGAGCCGTCCTACTAGCTGCACAACGTGGGGCTACTTACATTTACACTGACTCATATGCTGTTTTTAAAGGAGCCACTGAATGGATTGGACACTGGGCAGCCAATGATTGGCAGGTGAATAGAGTCCCAATCTGGGAGACAGAGAGTTGGAAGCAACTGTTGGAAATGGGAGGACAGAGAACATTGCACATCGGTTGGGTAAAAGGCCATGATCGTTCGAACTCGATCACTGCTCAATTCAACCAACAGGTAGATAGCCTCACGCGGTTGCAGCAAATTGACATTGTAGATGATGGTCGGGAATGGGAACGCTTACTCGAATGGTTACATATTAAGCGTGGCCATACAGGCCGTGCTGATCTGTATCAGGAAGGTCTAGCCCGGGGGTGGCCTGTGTCGGTTAAGCTGTGTGAACAAGTAGTAACCGCCTGTTCACAATGTCGCCTACGACTCAATAAAGATCATCCGAGTAAGGCGCCTCCTTTACACATTCGGGACAAGAAAACATTGTGGCATTCATGGCAAATTGATTATATTGGGCCCTTGAGATCATCAGGTGAGAAAAGATACGTCCTAGTCGGAGTGGAGATTATCTCTGGCCTCGCTATGGCCACCAGCTTCAAATCAGCTACCGGGAACAACACAGTGAAAGGCCTAAAAGGGTGGTTCAGCACACTTCCCCTTCCTGAGGAAATCCAAAGTGATAACGGTTCACACTTTACCGCTACAGTGGTACAAGATTGGGCCAAAGAAGAAGGGATTCGATGGGTATTTCATACTCCCTATTATCCTCAGGCTAATGGCATTGTTGAACGCACCAATGGATTGGTTAAGCGTTTTGCAAAAACTCATGAACCTGGTTGGCATTTGCCATTGGATGATGCCATCTATCAATTAAATAACAGATGGAGTGGAGATGGCTGTCCTAAAATGAAAGCTTTCTGTGTATCTGCTGATATCATCACTCCAAAAGTTCCCAATGAACCACGAAAATACCTGGGACAATTTCACCCTGGGCAACCTGTGTTAGTGAAAATGCCTCAAATTGGCACAGTACCAATGGTGTTAGCTACTCCCAAAAACCCCCATGCACGGGAAGCCAAAGACTGTTCAGGGAAGATACACCGGATCAGCACCCGGTGGATCTCGCCCTCTTTTTAACCCCGTCGGTCAAATGAGACCGAGCAGATTTTCTTTTCCTTTGTGTCTTACAGGAACCTCGGAAGAACTGTACGTGGACAGACGCATTGGCCTACGCTAACCTCGAGTGTCTCCAGGGAATCCTGACATTGATCCTGGCAATAATATTATTTTTGTTATGTATGGCCATCTGGAGGCCTAAATTTTAGAATGACGAATTGGCAGATGGAATTGATGCTATTCAGTTTTATCTTTTTACTCCCTGTTGTTTGTAGTCAAAGAGACCCAGAATGGCCGTGGTCTCAAGCTTATGTAAAACACAATGCGATGGCAGGAACAGGAAAAGGAAAATTGAGCCTGGCCACTGTAGTCCTACATGAAAATGAGGTGTTTTCAAAACATGAGATAGATCAAAGCATAGATAAAGTCGAACCTGACTCAACTCTACAGACTAGTCTGGTTCCACTGCCACTATCTGAAACCCCCGATAATGACACCTTATTGAGCGGACTTAAGAATCTGCCCCTTGATGATGAGCTTTGGGATAATGCACTGTCACGATACACTGCAAGCACTGAGACACTAGAAAACATGAGGGATTTAAATCTCTCCACTCTGGTCATACAAGGAAGTGAAGTATATTCCAGAGATAAATGGAGTTGGAAAGACTCACTCCAAATGGCTAAGCTTGAAGCCGTCCCAGGAAAGAAAATACAAATTAGCTGCCGAGTAATCAATGGGTCTGCTCACCATAGACCAACTGTAATTGAAACCATCCATGTAGACTCTACTAAACCGGACAAATATAACACTGATTGATTGTTACAAAATTATAGAGCCAAACTCAGATTGCTGGCACAACTTCACCTTTATCAAACCTATCATAGTATATTGTATTTGGGGCTACAGGGGCACGGAATTGTTATTTGAATTTATGATTGACTCAAATACATCTGAACCTGTTGAAATGAACCCAAAACCTACACCCCCACAAACTTTCAAGGGTGTAGCTACTCAGCCCTCCATTAGTCTAACTCCTTACACCTTTAACATTGGCCCTTATGCCATTAAACACACAGGTCAACAACAAATACCGTTTAACCCAACATATTCCCTCAAACGAGTAGAATTGTCAATGCAGATTAATATCTCTGCGATCAAACCCACCTGCTCACCATTCCTGAGTACATCTTATGCAGGATGGTCAGCATGGTTAGGCCGGCGAACTGTTGACACCTCACAACGACTGAAGAGAGAGGTGACTGGTATCTTAGGAACAGGACTGGGAGTCTTAAATAGTACAGATGCTGAGATACTTGCAAACAAACTAGTCACAACTACTAGTGATCTAGACAAATTAAAACATCCTCTACAGTCCTCTCTATCAGCATTGGGAAATCACCAATGGCTTTTATCGAATATATTGCCTCAGTGGGAGGAAACAGGTGAAAAAGACCATCAGCTGATCACAAATGCACTTGGTACAACCCCAAACAATGTTTCCTTGGCCCTTAGTTGTATCCAAGCCCAACTGTGGATGCAATCTATGACAGCCGCAATTATAAGGGAAGGTGAAGAAGGCACCTTGCCCACTGAAATTCGAAAAGTAATATGGGATAATGCAATTGAGTTTGAGAGAAAATTTCAATCCTGGTGGTATCTGGTTAATTTCACCTATGACCCCACTGAGAGCAAAGCCACAGCTTTTGTCTTAACGATACGCAATGCCTCAGTATACACCATATACCCAATCATCGCACTGGGGTTGAATCACCATGGAGCTATACTCCATCCGGTAGAGCATAGAGTGTGGGCACAACAAAACGAGAATAAATGGCAAACTGTTGATGTTGAAGCATGCATTTCACGAGATCAACAAGGATTCATTTGTGAGAGTAATACTCTCAAGGCACAAGACATTTGTCTTGACACCAACCAGAATGTTTGTCATTTTGAGATACAACCTGATGAAACCCCAGAAACTGTGCTTGTATATATTGGGAAAGGGTGTGTTTGCATGAGGTCTCCCTGTACTTTTGTATTCGTAGATGACATAGCAGTAGATATAAGTAATAACTCAAATCTTTGTGTTTGTAACTTTACTAACATCATTGGATGTGACTTCAGTTATTCAGCTCCTGTTACGTCTTTTCAATTGCTACAATCTAATTACACATTGATTCGAGATTTGCTGCCTACCCCTATCGGAATGAATCTCTCACTAGTGAGGAAGTTGCTACAACACGATGAATTGAAGCGATTGTTGAAAGAGGCCCAAGAAAATGGACAAAGAACTCTGATTACTGTCCATCATGATGTTGAAGAAATACACCATGTACTGGAAAGGGTCAAGAGAGACGGTGGACATGAATGGCGGGACACCCTCTTTGGATGGTCACCGACAGCTACAGGACTTTTTAACAAGATGCTCCATCCTGTTGTTGTTCTACTAGTACTCACTGTATTGTGCTTTGCTTTGACAATTGTTTTGCATGTTAGACTTTGGATTATGATGAAACGCTTAACTCGCTTAATCACCCCGCAAGAAGTATTTGCACTTGATATCCCTCGCCATAAGAGGACGTGTGATATTCCCCATCAGTATTGATTATCGTGGAGCTTGAGTGACCGTAGTCACGGGGTGGATTATGTGGAATAATTACTAAATTGGCCAAGAATACAAAAATACAGCATTGTTCACACATTAAGGAAAGTCATAAAATCAAGAGGCTTCTGAGGTAGAATACAGCCACAGCTAGCACACGAAGAATGCAACATCTGTGATTCCCTGCGCGAGGTTGTTTGCGAAACTACACGAGGGATGGAACGGAACACGCTTGTTCCGTGGCCTTCCCTTGTGACGAATAGCAGATATGGGGACGAGATGGTACTACGGAACTGATAAGCGGCCTACACGCTACCCGAGCCAACCTTTCGTCAAATGTTGATGAAATGCTGTCCTTTTGTGCGAACTTTGCTCACCACAATGTACCAAAACACACCTCCATCCCGGAGGCTATCCGCCCCCAAGGTGTGAACACTCCTCCTTGAATACATTAATCATAATAAAAGTATGTATGACTAAAGTCACTCAAACTCCACTTTGAAGATAAAAAAATAATATAAAAATAGCCCAAGAGAGAGGGGATGTCAGGGAAGACACCATCGCGAAGAATTCCACCGCTGATTTCCGGGATCAGTCGACGGGCTGAGCCTTTCTTCCCCCCCATAGGGACGCCTTTGGGTAAGACTTCGATTACACCGAGCGCTTTCTCGGGGACTTAGAAATTTCTCTAGAGAATCTCTACCCTACGTTTATAGCCAGGCTGTATCGTTTATAATTTTGTCGCGCGTTTGTATACTTAGCAATATCTTTATTTGCACGTGCTTTGCAGACAGTGTATTTATCACCGGCAATCCTAAAGAACCTGTATATCTGTTGTTTAAATAAACTGCACTGTTTAAGTAGCTAGTCGTTCCGCTTTCTCACTGAACGCGACCAAAACTACAGAGAGGCCGTGCTAGTTCAGGAGCACGACTAGACTGAAGGTGCAGTCCACTATTAGTGTATCCAAATCGTAGTAGTTTAATACATATTAAACGCGATTGGACTGATAGTGCTGAATTGGGCATCACTCAGAATTTAAACCTAGCCGCACCTAGCCTCCCACCTCGGTGAGGAGTGTTAGAACGCAAGGGGGTTTATCTTCTGCCAAAACCGCTTGGCCCCGTTTCACGCAACAGAATTTGGCGTAGTCGGCAGGATTGCCATGGATAAACTGCTGCAAAAATATGATTGTGCCCCTTCCCAGGCTGGGAAGGAGTGGGCCCAAAAATTTTGGAAGGATGAAGAGAAAGTGGTGGAACGTATTGAAGAGTGTCGGGTTTCACAGAAGCTCAGAGCGGGGAAAGGCAAGGGTGTGATTTGTGCTGTGTTAGGCGCCTGTTTATCTTGTGCACAACAAGAAGCTAGAGAAACCCCTGCTCCTAATCTGATTTCAGCTGTAGAATATGCAACCCTGAAATCGGAGAATGAGGTGCTGAAGTCATCATTAGCCTTGCAAAAGGAGACAGGAGAAAAATTAAGAACTCACGTCGATAAGCTTGTGAGTGAGAATGAATGTTTAGGAAACCAGAATGCTCAACTTAAAATATTATTAGAAAGGGTGACTGGGCTCTTAGATAAAATGCAGCCCTCGACCCAGGTCCAACAGATTCGTAAGTTAATGTGTTATCCAAATTCCGGAACCCAGACCGGAGATTTTTTGTCTAATAGTGAGGATGACGAAGAAGATGAGGAGGAAAGGACTTTTACTTTGAAATCCCAAGTTTTTCCTTTACGTCCTCTGGTTAAAACTGAAGCTGCGGTTGATGACGATGATGAAATTCACACCACTGTGCGTACCGTTCCACGGACACCAACCGAGTTAACAAAAATAAGGGAGAAATATTCGAGGCGACCAGAAGAGTCAGCTGTTGAGTACGTGTGGCGAGTTTCTTCTGAAGGGGGGGACAGAATTATGCTGAGTGAGGAAGAAGCAGGAGACTCTTGGGGACCAGGAGTGTTTTTAACCACTATGCCTGGGGATCATAATTATTCCCTAACTGCTCGAGCAGCCTATTGGGCAGGGGGTATGGATCCGCGAGAGAGGGGGGAGCCGTTAGAGATTAGAGCTACAGGCTACTCTGATCTGTTTGCGGCTGTACGGAAAGCAGCTTGTCTGCAAGCCATGTATGACAGAGAGGAATTTCGGAAATCCCCAATGTCAGCCCCTATCGACCCCGATCGATTAGCCCCTCTCATCCGTGGTCTTCCCGATTGCCTGAAACCGTTCCTTGTTCGTACTCAAGATCGTATACGAGAGGCTCGGGGTGCTCATAGGCGGGGCCGTCGTCACTACATGCCCACCTGGAATGAATATGTACAGGAAATAGATCAATATGGGCGCCGAATGGGCTGGGCCAGCCTAACTAGTGAGAAATCCTCCGAACACCCCCGAAAGGTTCGCCAAGTCCGAACTCACACTAAAAACCCTAAATCGGAGGAAAGGTTTAAGCCTGATAAGGACCGGAATGAGTTGTGGCGTAAAGCCCTACAATTAGGGGTGCCCCGACAATTCTTGCACGGTGTCCCTACGGGAGACCTCCGTACACTAGTCCAATCTCTAACTAGAAAGAATAATGTGGCTGGGGAGAAAAGTCTAACCAGAGAATCCCCAAGTCGTGAGAAAATTGTGCCTTCTGCACCGGAACGTAACTTGATTGATTTGACAGAGTCCCAGCCAAAAAACTCCTATCCCCGGGGAGGGCAGTGAGCCACCCTGTCCGGCAGGTACTAGCAATTCAATGGCTCTCTCATAAAGACTCCGAACCCGTTATTATCATTCCTGTTGGACCCCGGAAGATATTGGTAAATTTTATTATTGATACTGGAGCCCAAATGTCTGCAATCACTAACGAAACAGCACAACTTCTAGGTATAAATCCCACCCGACGCAGAGTCAACTTCACAGGAATTGATGGTGTGGTAAAAACATGCCCCACTGCAAAAATTAACCTCTGGTTGCCGGGAGAGCAGCGAATGACTAGGGCAGAAGTGTTAGTGGGTGCCTCACATTCTAACCTCCTAGGATTTGACGTGCTGCGTGGGCGAATGTGGAAATTCCCGGATGGAACTGTGTGGAGTTTTGCAGGACGCAAAAAAGGATTAGACACAGTTAAACTGGGCCTATTAGAAACATCTATACCTTTGCCTCCCTCTAAAATTACCAACGTCCGACAGTACCCACTGCCTGCAGCTGCACTTGCAGGAGCAGACGGGGTGGTATCAGATTTAGAAAAAAGAAACATCATTAAGAGGACTCACTCGCCTTATAATTCACCGGTGTGGCCAGTAAAGAAACCAACCGGGCAATGGCGTTTCACAGTAGATTACCGAAAGTTAAACGCCAACACTGCACCCCTGACCGCTGCGGTTCCGAGTATCGCGGAAATTGTGACAATGATAAAAGGAGCTGCCCATCCTTGGATGGCTGCCTTAGATGTAAAAGACATGTTTTTTATGATTCCCCTCCTTGAGCAAGACAAAGCGCAGTTTGCATTCACGTGGAAAGGAGTCCAATATACCTTTAACCGACTTCCACAAGGATACAAACATTCCCCCACCATTGCTCATAATGCTTTAGCTAAAGCGCTATCAGAGATTCCTGTTTCACAGGGATGTACAGTATACCAATATATTGACGACATCTTAATAGGGGGGGAGAGAGCCAAGAAAGTGTACAAGACATGATGCAAAACATCCGAAAAACATTATCAGATTTGGGATTGGAAATTCCAGACTCAAAATGTCAGGGACCTGCACAGGAAGTTAAATTCCTGGGGGTCTGGTGGATTAAGGGAGCTGCTTCTGTCCCTCAGGATACCCTGAAAAAAATAGAACATGGACAGAATCCTTCCAGCACGAAGGAGTTACAGCAAGTTCTGGGAACTTTAAGTTATTGGCGTAAACACATCCCTGGCTTTTCCATCATTGCTCGCCCCCTTTATTGTTTGCTCAAAAAAGGTAAATCCTGGGAGTGGACTGAACAACATACTAATGCACTGGAATTGCTAATAAAAGAGCTAAGGTTATTCCAACAACTTGGCCCCATACATCCAACTGACCCTGTCCATGTAGAATGGGGGTCCAGCGAACATGGTTCTCATTGTAACTTATGGCAAAAGGGACCAGCAGGACCGGAGAGACCATTAGAATTTAGCTCTCACTCCTTTAATGATACTGAGAGCAGATATTCAGACCTAGAGAAGGGTTTACTGTCCCTGGTGCGAGCATTGCAACGAGCAGAGCAGATAAGGAGAGAACAGAGCGTGATTGTTCGGGGCCCTTTTCGTCTCCTAGATGTGGTCCGTAAAGGGACAGCACCACCAGCCGGCATTGCCCAGAAACCCACAGTTCGAAAGTGGTATGCTTATTTAGAAGGCATTAATGATATCATGCCAATCTCTGAAGGTAGTATCAAAGTATCCAAGCTCCAGAAGGATATAGATGGTGCCCTATTGTTCCAATCCCCACCAAACAGACCATCTCCAATCCAAGAAGCACCTCCTCTGAAAGAAGGCAGTGATCTTACAGGAGTGTGGTTTACTGATGCGTCATCTCACCGTGAGAACAATAAGTGGAAATACAAGGCCGTAGCACTGGAAGTAGCAACGGGGGAAAGAGCAATTGAAACAGGAGAAGGTAGCGCACAAGTAGGGGAACTCAGAGCCGTCCTACTAGCTGCACAACGTGGGGCTACTTACATTTACACTGACTCATATGCTGTTTTTAAAGGAGCCACTGAATGGATTGGACACTGGGCAGCCAATGATTGGCAGGTGAATAGAGTCCCAATCTGGGAGACAGAGAGTTGGAAGCAACTGTTGGAAATGGGAGGACAGAGAACATTGCACATTGGTTGGGTAAAAGGCCATGATCGTTCGAACTCGATCACTGCTCAATTCAACCAACAGGTAGATAGCCTCACGCGGTTGCAGCAAATTGACATTGTAGATGATGGTCGGGAATGGGAACGCTTACTCGAATGGTTACATATTAAGCGTGGCCATACAGGCCGTGCTGATCTGTATCAGGAAGGTCTAGCCCGGGGGTGGCCTGTGTCGGTTAAGCTGTGTGAACAAGTAGTAACCGCCTGTTCACAATGTCGCCTACGACTCAATAAAGATCATCCGAGTAAGGCGCCTCCTTTACACATTCGGGACAAGAAAACATTGTGGCATTCATGGCAAATTGATTATATTGGGCCCTTGAGATCATCAGGTGAGAAAAGATACGTCCTAGTCGGAGTGGAGATTATCTCTGGCCTCGCTATGGCCACCAGCTTCAAATCAGCTACCGGGAACAACACAGTGAAAGGCCTAAAAGGGTGGTTCAGCACACTTCCCCTTCCTGAGGAAATCCAAAGTGATAACGGTTCACACTTTACCGCTACAGTGGTACAAGATTGGGCCAAAGAAGAAGGGATTCGATGGGTATTTCATACTCCCTATTATCCTCAGGCTAATGGCATTGTTGAACGCACCAATGGATTGGTTAAGCGTTTTGCAAAAACTCATGAACCTGGTTGGCATTTGCGATTGGATGATGCCATCTATCAATTAAATAACAGATGGAGTGGAGATGGCTGTCCTAAAATGAAAGCTTTCTGTGTATCTGCTGATATCATCACTCCAAAAGTTCCCAATGAACCACGAAAATACCTAGGACAATTTCACCCTGGGCAACCTGTGTTAGTGAAAATGCCTCAAATTGGCACAGTACCAATGGTGTTAGCTACTCCCAAAAACCCCCATGCACGGGAAGCCAAAGACTGTTCAGGGAAGATACACCGGATCAGCACCCGGTGGATCTCGCCCTCTTTTTAACCCCGTCGGTCAAATGAGACCGAGCAGATTTTCTTTTCCTTTGTGTCTTACAGGAACCTCGGAAGAACTGTACGTGGACAGACGCATTGGCCTACGCTAACCTCGAGTGTCTCCAGGGAATCCTGACATTGATCCTGGCAATAATATTATTTTTGTTATGTATGGCCATCTGGAGGCCTAAATTTTAGAATGACGAATTGGCAGATGGAATTGATGCTATTCAGTTTTATCTTTTTACTCCCTGTTGTTTGTAGTCAAAGAGACCCAGAATGGCCGTGGTCTCAAGCTTATGTAAAACACAATGCGATGGCAGGAACAGGAAAAGGAAAATTGAGCCTGGCCACTGTAGTCCTACATGAAAATGAGGTGTTTTCAAAACATGAGATAGATCAAAGCATAGATAAAGTCGAACCTGACTCAACTCCACAGACTAGTCTGGTTCCACTGCCACTATCTGAAACCCCCGATAATGACACCTTATTGAGCGGACTTAAGAATCTGCCCCTTGATGATGAGCTTTGGGATAATGCACTGTCACGATACACTGCAAGCACTGAGACACTAGAAAACATGAGGGATTTAAATCTCTCCACTCTGGTTATACAAGGAAGTGAAGTATATTCCAGAGATAAATGGAGTTGGAAAGACTCACTCCAAATGGCTAAGCTTGAAGCCGTCCCAGGAAAGAAAATACAAATTAGCTGCCGAGTAATCAATGGGTCTGCTCACCATAGACCAACTGTAATTGAAACCATCCATGTAGACTCTACTAAACCGGACAAATATAACACTGATTGATTGTTACAAAATTATAGAGCCAAACTCAGATTGCTGGCACAACTTCACCTTTATCAAACCTATCATAGTATATTGTATTTGGGGCTACAGGGGCACGGAATTGTTATTTGAATTTATGATTGACTCAAATACATCTGAACCTGTTGAAATGAACCCAAAACCTACACCCCCACAAACTTTCAAGGGTGTAGCTACTCAGCCCTCCATTAGTCTAACTCCTTACACCTTTAACATTGGCCCTTATGCCATTAAACACACAGGTCAACAACAAATACCGTTTAACCCAACATATTCCCTCAAACGAGTAGAATTGTCAATGCAGATTAATATCTCTGCGATCAAACCCACCTGCTCACCATTCCTGAGTACATCTTATGCAGGATGGTCAGCATGGTTAGGCCGGCGAACTGTTGACACCTCACAACGACTGAAGAGAGAGGTGACTGGTATCTTAGGAACAGGACTGGGAGTCTTAAATAGTATAGATGCTGAGATACTTGCAAACAAACTAGTCACAACTACTAGTGATCTAGACAAATTAAAACATCCTCTACAGTCCTCTCTATCAGCATTGGGAAATCACCAATGGCTTTTATCGAATATATTGCCTCAGTGGGAGGAAACAGGTGAAAAAGACCATCAGCTGATCACAAATGCACTTGGTACAACCCAAAACAATGTTTCCTTGGCCCTTAGTTGTATCCAAGCCCAACTGTGGATGCAATCTATGACAGGCGCAATTATAAGGGAAGGTGAAGAAGGCACCTTGCCCACTGAAATTCGAAAAGTAATATGGGATAATGCAATTGAGTTTGAGAGAAAATTTCAATCCTGGTGGTATCTGGTTAATTTCACCTATGATCCCACTGAGAGCAAAGCCACAGCTTTTGTCTTAACGATACGCAATGCCTCAGTATACACCATATACCCAATCATCGCACTGGGGTTGAATCACCATGGAGCTATACTCCATCCGGTAGAGCATAGAGTGTGGGCACAACAAAACGAGAATAAATGGCAAACTGTTGATGTTGAAGCATGCATTTCACGAGATCAACAAGGATTCATTTGTGAGAGTAATACTCTCAAGGCACAAGACATTTGTCTTGACACCAACCAGAATGTTTGTCATTTTGAGATACAACCTGATGAAACCCCAGAAACTGTGCTTGTATATATTGGGAAAGGGTGTGTTTGCATGAGGTCTCCCTGTACTTTTGTATTCGTAGATGACATAGCAGTAGATATAAGTAATAACTCAAATCTTTGTGTTTGTAACTTTACTAACATCATTGGATGTGACTTCAGTTATTCAGCTCCTGTTACGTCTTTTCAATTGCTACAATCTAATTACACATTGATTCGAGATTTGCTGCCTACCCCTATCGGAATGAATCTCTCACTAGTGAGGAAGTTGCTACAACACGATGAATTGAAGCGATTGTTGAAAGAGGCCCAAGAAAATGGACAAAGAACTCTGATTACTGTCCATCATGATGTTGAAGAAATACACCATGTACTGGAAAGGGTCAAGAGAGACGGTGGACATGAATGGTGGGACACCCTCTTTGGATGGTCACCGACAGCTACAGGACTTTTTAACAAGATGCTCCATCCTGTTGTTGTTCTACTAGTACTCACTGTATTGTGCTTTGCTTTGACAATTGTTTTGCATGTTAGACTTCGGATGCGAGCGGCTGCCAAAGAGCTTTCCAACGAGGCACGGCTTTCCCTCCTGGCTCTTCGGGCGTGGGAGCTGTGACCAGAGCCGCGGCCCTACCCGAAAATGCTTCGCAGGCTGGCGTGGCGGCGCCAGGTGGGCGCCGGTGGCACCGAGGCTGACGGCCGCCGCAAAGCCCGCAGCCCCACGGGCTGTGGGGCCACGCGAGCGGCTGCCAAAGAGCTTTCCAACGAGGCACGGCTTTCCCTCCTGGCTCTTCAAGCGTGGGAACTGTGGAAAGAGCCGCGGCCCTACCGGAAAATGCTTCGGAGGCTGGCGCGGTGGCGCCATGTGGGTGCTGGTGGCGCCGAGGCTGACAGCCGCCGGAAAGCCCGCAGCCCCATAGGCTGTGGGGCCACGCGAGCGGCTGCCAAAGAGCTTTCCAACGAGGCACGGCTTTCCCTCCTGGCTCTTCGGGCGTGGGAGCTGTGGCCAGAGCCGTGGCCCTACCGGAAAATGCTTCGGGGGCTGGTGCGGCGGCGCCACTTGGACTCCGGTGGCGCCGAGGCTGACGGCCGCCGCAAAGCCCGCAGCCCCACGGGCTGTGGGGCCACGCGAGCGGCTGCCAAAAAGCTTTCCAACGAGGCACGGCTTTCCCTCCTGGCTCTTTGGGCGTGGGAGCTGTGGCCAGAGCCGCGGCCCTACCGGAAAATGCTTCGCAGGCTGGCGCGGCGGCCCCACGTGGGCGCCGGTGGCGCCGAGGCTGACGGCCGCCGCAAAGCCCGTAGCCCCACGGGCTGTGGGGCCACGCGAGCGGCTGCCAAAGAGCTTTCCAACGAGGCACGGCTTTCCCTCCTAGCTCTTCGGGCGTAGGAGCTGTGGCCAGAGCCGCGGCCCTACCGGAAAATGCTTCGCAGGCTGGCGCGGCGGCGCCACGTGGGCGCCGGTGCTGCCGAGGCTGACGGCCGCCGCAAAGCCCGCAGCCCCACACGCTGTGGGGCCACGCGAGCGGCTGCCAAAGAGCTTTCCAACGAGGCACGGCTTTCCCTCCTGGCTCTTTGGGCGTGGGAGCTGTCGCCAGAGCCGCCTCCCTCCCGGAAAATGCTTCGGGGGCTGGCGCGGCGGCGCCACGTGGACTCCGGTGGCACCGAGGCTGACGGCCGCCGCAAAGCCCGCAGCCCCACAGGCTGTGGGGCCACGCGAGCGGCTGCCAAAGAGCTTTCCAACGAGGCACGGCTTTCCCTCCTGGCTCTTCGGGCGTGGGAGCTGTGGCCAGAGCCGCGGCCCTACCGGAAAATGCTTCACAGGCTGGCGCGGCGGCGCCACATGAGCGCCGGTGGCGCCGAGGCTGATGGCCGCTGGAAAGCCCGCAGCCCCACGGGCCGTGGGGCCACGCGAGCGGCTGCCAAAGAGCTTTCCAACGAGGCATGGCTTCCCCTCCTGGCTCTTCGGGCGTGGGAGCTGTGGCCAGAGCCGCGGCCCTACCGGAAAATGCTTCGCAGGCTGGCGCGGCGGCGCCAGGTGGGCGCCGGTGGCGCCGAGGCTGACGGCTGCCACAAAGCCCGCAACCCCACGGGCTGTGGGGCCACGCGAGCGGCTGCCAAAGAGCTTTCCAATGAGGCACGGCTTCCCCTCCTGGCTCTTCAGGCGTGGGAGCTGTGGCCAGAGCCGTGGCCCTACTGGAAAATGCTTCGCAGGCTGGCGCGGCGGCGCCAGGTGGGCGCCAGTGGCGCCGAGGCTGACGGCCGCCGGAAAGCCCGCAGCCCCACGGGCTGTGGGGCCACGCGAGTGGCTGCCAAAGAGCTTTCCAACGAGGCACGGCTTTCCCTCCTGGCTCTTCGGGCGTGGGAGCTGTGGCCAGAGCCGCGGCCCTACCGGAAAATGCTTCGCAGGCTGGCGCGGCGGCGCCACGTGGGCGCCGGTGGCGCCGAGGCTGACGGCCGCCGCAAAGCCCGCAGCCCCACGGGCTGTGGGGCCACGCGAGCGGCTGCCAAAGAGCTTTCCAACGAGGCACGGCTTTCCCTCCTGGCTCTTCAAGCGTGGGAACTGTGGAAAGAGCCGCGGCCCTACCGGAAAATGCTTCGCAGGCTGGCGCGGCTCCGCCAGGTGGACGCCGGTGGCGCCGAGGCTGACGGCCGCCGCAAAGCCCGCAGCCCCACAGGCTGTGGGGCTACGCGAGCGGCTGCCAAAGAGCTTTCCAACGAGGCACGGCTTTCCCTCCTGGCTCTTCGGGCGTGGGAGCTGTGGCCAGAGCCGCGGCCCTACCGGAAAATGCTTCGCAGGCTGGCGCGGCGGCGCCACGTGGGCGCCGGTGGCGCCGAGGCTGACGGCTGCCGGAAAGCCCGCAGCCCCACGGGCTGTGGGGCCACGCGAGCGGCTGCCAAAGAGCTTTCCAACGAGGCACGGCTTTCCCTCCTGGCTCTTCGGGCGTGGGAGCTGTGGCCAGAGCCCCAGCCCTACCGGAAAATGCTTCGCAGGCTGCCGCGGCGACGCCATGTGGGTGCTGGTGGCGCCGAGGCTGACAGCCGCCGGAAAGCCCGCAGCCCCATAGGCTGTGGGGCCACGCGAGCGGCTGCCAAAGAGCTTTCCAACGAGGCACGGCTTTCCCTCCTGGCTCTTCGGGCGTGGGAGCTGTGGCCAGAGCCGCGGCCCTACCGGAAAATGCTTCGCAGGCTGGCGCGGCGGCGCCACGTGGGCGCCGGTGGCGCCGAGGCTGACGGCCGCCGGAACGCCCGCAGCCCCACGGGCTGTGGGGCCACGCGAGCGGCTGCCAAAGAGCTTTCCAACGAGGCACGGCTTTCCCTCCTGGCTCTTCAGGCGTGGGAGCTGTCGCCAGAGCCACGGCCCTACCGGAAAATGCTTCGCAGGCTGGCGCGGCGGCGTCAGGTGGGCGACGGTGTCGCCGAGGCTGACGGCCGCCGCAAAGCCCGCAGCCCCACGGGCTGTGGGGCCACGCGAGCGGCTGCCAAAGAGCTTTCCAACGAGGCACGGCTTTCCCTCCTGGCTCTTCGGGCGTGGGAGCTGTGGCCAGAGCCGCGGCCCTACCGGAAAATGCTTCGCAGGCTGGCGCGGCGGCGCCATGTGGGTGCCGGTGGCGCCGAGGCTGACGGCCGCCGGAAAGCCCGCAGCCCCACGGGCTGTGGGGCCACGCGAGCGGCTGCCAAAGAGCTTTCCAACGAGGCACGGCTTTCCCTCCTGGCTCTTTGGGCGTGGGAGCTGTCGCCAGAGCCGCGGCCCTACCGGAAAATGCTTCGGGGGCTGGCGCGGCGGCGCCACGTGGACTCCGGCGGCACCGAGGCTGACGGCCGCCGCAAAGCCCGCAGCCCCACGGGCTGTGGGGACACGCGAGCGTCAGCCAAAGAGCTTTCCAACGAGGCACGGCTTTCCCTCCTGGCTCTTCGGGCGTGGGAGCTGTGGCCAGAGCCGCGGCCCTACCGGAATATGCTTCGCAGGCTGGCGCGGCGGCGCCACGTGGGCGCCGGTGGCGCCGAGTCTGACAGCCGGCGCAAAGCCCGCAGCCCCACGGGCTGTGGGGCCACGCGAGCGGCTGCCAAAGAGCTTTCCAACGAGGCACAGCTTTCCCTCCTGGCTCTTCGGGCGTGGGAGCTGTGGCCAGAGCCGCGGCCCTACCGGAAAATGCTTCGCAGGCTGGCGCGGCGGCGCCACGTGAGCGCCGGTGGCGCCGAGGCTGACGGCCGCCGCAAAGCCCGCAGCCCCACGGGCTGTGGGGCCACGCGAGCGGCTGCCAAAGAGCTTTCCAACGAGGCACGGCTTTCCCTCCTGGCTCTTCGGGCGAGCGAGCTGTGGCCAGAGCCGCGGCCCTACCGGAAAATGCTTCACAGGCTGGCGCGGCGGCGCGACATGAGCGCCGGTGGCGCCGAGGCTGATGGCCGCTGGAAAGCCCGCAGCCCCACGGGCCGTGGGGCCACGCGAGCGGCTGCCAAAGAGCTTTCCAACGAGGCATGGCTTCCCCTCCTGGCTCTTCGGGCGTGGGAGCTTTGCCCAGAGCCCCAGCCCTACCGGAAAATGCTTCGCAGGCTGGCGCGGCGGCGCCATGTGGGTGCTGGTGGCGCCGAGGCTGACAGCCGCCGGAAAGCCCGCAGCCCCATAGGCTGTGGGGCCACGCGAGCGGCTGCCAAAGAGCTTTACAACGAGGCACGGCTTTCCCTCCTGGCTCTTCGGGCGTGGGAGCTGTGGCCAGAGCCGCGGCCCTACCGGAAAATGCTTCGCAGGCTGGCGCGGCGGCGCCAGGTGGGCGCCGGTGGCACCGAGGCTGACGGCCGCCGCAAAGCCCGCAGCCCCACGGGCTGTGGGGCCACGCGAGCGGCTGCCAAAGAGCTTTCCAACGAGGCACGGCTTTCCCTCCTGGCTCTTCGGGCGTGGGAGCTGTGGCCAGAGCCGCGGCCCTCCCGAAAAATGCTTCGGGGGCTGGTGCGGCGGCGCCACTTGGACTCCGGTGGCGCCGAGGCTGACGGCCGCCGCAAAGCCCGTAGCCCCACGGGCTGTGGGGCCACGCGAGCGGCTGCCAAAGAGCTTTCCAACGAGGCACGGCTTTCCCTCCTGGCTCTTCGGGCGTGGGAGCTGTGGCCAGAGCCGCGGCCCTACCGGAAAATGCTTCGCAGGCTGGCGCGGCGGCGCCACGTGGGCGCCGGTGGCGCCGAGGCTGACGGCCGCCGGAAAGCCCGCAGCCCCACGGGCTGTGGGGCCACGCGAGCGGCTGCCAAAGAGCTTTCCAACGAGGCACGGCTTTCCCTCCTGGCTCTTCGGGCGTGGGAGCTGTGGCCAGAGCCGCGGCCCTACCGGAAAATGCTTCGCAGGCTGGCGCGGCGGCGCCAGGTGGGCGCCGGTGGCGCCGAGGCTGACGGCCGCCGCAAAGCCCGCAGCCCCACGGGCTGTGGGGCCACGCGAGCGGCTGCCAAAGAGCTTTCCAAGGAGGCACGGCTTCCCCTCCTGGCTCTTCGGGCGTGGGAGCTGTGGCCAGAGCCGCGGCCCTACCGGAAAATGCTTCGCAGGCTGGCGTGGCGGCGCCACGTGGGCGCCGGTGGCGCCGAGGCTGACGGCCGCCGCAAAGCCCGTAGCCCCACGGGCTGTGGGGCCACGCGAGCGGCTGCCAAAGAGCTTTCCAACGAGGCACGGCTTTCCCTCCTGGCTCTTCGGGCGAGCGAGCTGTGGCCAGAGCCGTGGCCCTACCGGAAAATGCTTCACAGGCTGGCGCGGCGGCGCCACGTGAGCGCCGGTGGCGCCAAGGTTGACGGCCGCCGCAAAGCCCGCAACCCCACGGGCTGTGGGGCCACGCGAGCGGCTGCCAAAGAGCTTTCCAACGAGGCACGGCTTTCCCTCCTGGCTCTTCGGGCGTGGGAGCTGTGGCCAGAGCCGCGGCCCTACCGGAAAATGCTTCGCAGGCTGGCGCGGCGGCGCCACATGGGCGCCGGTCGCGCCGAGGCTGACGGCCGCCGGAAAGCCCGCAGCCCCACAGGCTGTGGGGCCACGCGAGCGGCTGCCAAAGAGCTTTCCAACGAGGCACAGCTTTCCCTCCTGGCTCTTTGGGCGTGGGAGCTGTGGCCAGAGCCGCGGCCCTACCGGAAAATGCTTCGCAGGCTGGCGCGGCGGCGCCACGTGGGCGCCGGTGGCGCCGAGGCTGACGGCCGCCGCAAAGCCCGCAGCCCCACGGGCTGTGGGGCCACGCGAGCGGCTGCCAAAGAGCTTTCCAAGGAGGCACGGCTTCCCCTCCTGGCTCTTCGGGCGTGGGAGCTGTGGCCAGAGCCGCGGCCCTACCGGAAAATGCTTCGCAGGCTGGCGCGGCGGCGCCACGTGGCCGCCGGTGGCGCCGAGGCTGACGGCCGCCGGAAAGGCCGCAGCCCCACGGGCTGTGGGGCCACGCGAGCGGCTGCCAAAGAGCTTTCCAACGAGGCACGGCTTTCCCTCCTGGCTCTTCGGGCGAGCGAGCTGTGGCCAGAGCCGCGGCCCTACCGGAAAATGCTTCGCAGGCTGGCGCGGCGGCGCCACGTGGGCGTCGGTGGTGCCAAGGCTGACGGCCGCCGCAAAGCCCGCAGCCCCACGGGCTGTGGGGCCACGCGAGCGGCTGCCAAAGAGCTTTCCAAGGAGGCACGGCTTCCCCTCCTGGCTCTTCGGGCGTGGGAGCTGTGGCCAGAGCCGCGGCCCTACCGGAAAATGCTTCGCAGGCTGGCGCGGCGGCGCCACGTGGCCGCCGGTGGCGCCGAGGCTGACGGCCGCCGGAAAGGCCGCAGCCCCACGGGCTGTGGGGCCACGCGAGCGGCTGCCAAAGAGCTTTCCAACGAGGCACGGCTTCCCCTCCTGGCTCTTCGGGCGTGGGAGCTGTGGCCAGAGCCGCGGCCCTACCGGAAAATGCTTCGCAGGCTGGCGCGGCGGCGCCAGGTGGGCGCCGGTGGCGCTGAGGCTGACGGCCGCCGGAAAGCCCGCAGCCCCATGGGCTGTGAGGCCACGCGAGCGGCTGCCAAAGAGCTTTCCAACGAGGCACGGCTTCCCCTACTGGCTCTTCGGGCGTGGGAGCTGTGGCCAGAGCCGCGGCCCTACCGAAAAATGCTTCGGGGGCTGAGACGGCAACGCCACGTGCGCGCCGGTGGCGCCGAGGCTGACGGCCGCCGCAAAGCCCGCAGCCCCACGGGCTGTGGGGCCACGCTAGCGGCTGCCAAAGAGCTTTCCAACGAGGCACGGCTTTCCCTCCTGGCTCTTCGGGCGTGGGAGTTGTGGCCAGAGCCGCGGCCCTACCGGAATATGCTTCGGGGGCTGGCGCGGCGGCGCCACGTGGGCGCCGGTGGCGCCGAGGCTGACGGCCGCCCCAAAGCCCGCAGCCCCACGGGCTGTGGGGCCACGCTAGCGGCTGCCAAAGAGCTTTCCAACGAGGCACAGCTTTCCCTCCTGGCTCTTCGGGCGTGGGAGCTGTGGCCAGAGCCGAGGCCCTACCGGAAAATGCTTCGCAGGCTGGCGCGGCGGCGCCACGTGGGCGCCGGTGGCGCCGAGGCTGATGGCCGCCGGAAAGCCCGCAGCCCCACGGGCTGTGGGGCCACGCGAGCGGCTGCCAAAGAGCTTTCCAACGAGGCATGGCTTTCCCTCCTGGCTCTTCGGGCGTGGGAGCTGTGGCCAGAGCCGCGGCCCTACCGGAAAATGCTTCGCAGGCTGGCGCGGCGGCACCAGGTGGGCGCCGGTGGAGCCAAGGCTGACGGCCGCCGCAAAGCCCGCAGCCCCACGGGCTGTGGGGCCACGCGAGCGGCTGCCAAAGAGCTTTCCAAGGAGGCACGGCTTTCCCTCCTGGCTCTTCGGGCGTGGGAGCTGTCGCCAGAGCCGCGGCCCTACCGGAAAGTGCTTCGCAGGCTGGCGCGGCGGCGCCAGGTGGGCTCCGGTGGCGCCGAGGCTGACGGCCGCCGGAGAGCCCACAGCCCCACGGGCTGTGGGGCCACGCGAGCGGCTGCCAAAGAGCTTTCCAACGAGGCACGGCTTTCCCTCCTGGCTCTTCGGGCGTGGGAGCTGTGGCCAGAGCCGCGGCCCTACCGGAAAATGCTTCGCAGGCTGGCGCGGCGGCACCACGTGGGCGCCGGTGGCGCCGAGGCTGACGGCCGCCGCAAAGCCCGCAGCCCCACGGGCTGTGGGGCCACGCGAGCGGCTGCCAAAGAGCTTTCCAACGCGGCACCGCTTTCCCTCCTAGCTCTTCGGGCGTAGGAGCTGTGGCCAAAGCCGCGGCCCTACTGGAAAATCCTTCGCAGGCTGGCGCGGCGGTGCCAGGTGGGCGCCGGTGGCGCCGAGGCTGACGGCTGCCGCAAAGCCCGCAGCCCCACGGGCTGTGGGGCCACGTGAGCGGCTGCCAAAGAGCTTTCCAACGAGGCACGGCTTTCCCTCCTGGCTCTTCGGGCGTGGGAGCTGTCGCCAGAGCAGCGGCCCTACCGGAAAATGCTTCGCAGGCTGGCACGGCGGCGCCACGTGGGCGCCGGTGGCGCCGAGGCTGACGGCCGCCGGAAAGCCCGCAGCCCCACGGGCTGTGGGGCCACGCGAGCGGCTGCCAAAGAGCTTTCCAACGAGGCACGGCTTTCCCTCCTGGCTCTTCGGGCGTGGGAGCTGTGGCCAGAGCAGCGGCCCTACCGGAAAATGCTTCGCAGGCTGGCTCGGCGGTGCCACGTGGGCGCCGGTGGCGCCGAGGCTGAAGGCCGCCGCAAAGCCCGCAGCCCCACAGGCTGTGGGGCCACGCGAGCGGCTGCCAAAGAGCTTTCCAACGAGGCACGGCTTTCCCTCCTGGCTCTTCGGGCGTGGGAGCTGTGGCCAGAGCCGCGGCCCTACCGGAAAATGCTTCGCAGGCTGGCACGGCGGCGCCACGTGGGCGCCGGTGGCGCCGAGGCTGATGGCCGACGGAAAGCCCGCAGCCCCACGGGCTGTGGGGCCACGCGAACGGCTGCCAAAGAGCTTTCCAACGAGGCACGGCTTTCCCTCCTGGCTCTTCGGGCGTGGGAGCTGTCGCCAGAGCCGCGGCCCTACCGGAAAATGCTTCGCAGGCTGGCGCGGCGGCGCCACGTGGGCGCCGGCGGCGCCGAGGCTGACGGCCGCCGGAAAGCCCGCAGCCCCACGGGCTGTGGGGCCACGCGAGCGGCTGCCAAAGAGCTTTCCAACGAGGCACGGCTTTCCCTCCTGGCTCTTCGGGCGTGGGAGCTGTCGCCAGAGCCGCGGCCCTACCGGAAAGTGCTTCGCAGGCTGGCGCGGCGGCGCCACGTGGGCGCCGGTGGCGCCGAGGCTGACGGCCGCCGCAAAGCCCGCAGCCCCACGGGCTGTGGGGCCACGCGAGCGGCTGCCAAAGAGCTTTCCAACGAGGCACGGCTTTCCCTCCTGGCTCTTCGGGCGTGGGAGCTGTGGCCAGAGCCGCGGCCCTACCGGAAAATGCTTCGCAGGCTGGCGCGGCGGCACCACGTGGGCACCGGTGGCGCCGAGGCTGACGGCCGCCGCAAAGCCCGCAGCCCCACGGGCTGTGGGGCCACGCGAGCGGCTGCCAAAGAGCTTTCCAACGAGGCACGGCTTTCCCTCCTCGCTCTTCGGGCGTGGGAGCTGTCGCCAGAGCCGCGGCCCTACCGGAAAATGCTTTGCAGGCTGGCGCAGCGGCGCCACGTGGGTGCTGGTGGCGCCGAGGCTGAAGGCCGCCGGAAAGGCCGCAGCCCCACGGGCTGTGGGGCCACGCGAGCGGCTGCCAAAGAGCTTTCCAACGAGGCACGGCTTTCCCTCCTGGCTCTTTGGGCGTGGGAGCTGTGGCGAGAGCCGCGGCCCTACTGGAAAATGCTTCGCAGGCTGGCGCGGCGGCACCAGGTGGGCGCCGGTGGTGCCGAGGCTGACGGCCGCCGGAAAGCCCGCAGCCCCACGGGCTGTGGGGCCACGCGAGCGGCTGCCAAAGAGCTTTCCAAGGAGGCACGGCTTTCCCTCCTGGCTCTTCGGGCGTGGGAGCTGTGGCCAGAGCCGCGGCCCTACCGGAAAATGCTTCGCAGGCTGGCGCGGCGGTGCCACGTGGGCGCCGGTGGCGCCGAGGCTGACGGCCGCCGCAAAGCCCGCAGCCCCACGGGCTGTGGGGCCACGCGAGCGGCTGCCAAAGAGCTTTCCAACGAGGCACGGCTTTCCCTCCTGGCTCTTCGGGCGTGGGAGCTGTGGCCAGAGCCGCGGCCCTACCAGAAAATGCTTCGGGGGCTGGCGCGGTGGCGCCAGGTGGGCGCCGGTGGCGCCGAGGCTGACGGCCGCCGCAAAGCCCGCAGCCCCACGGGCTGTGGGGCCACGCGAGCGGCTGCCAAAGAGCTTTCCAAGGAGGCACGGCTTTCCCTCCTGGCTCTTCGGGCGTGGGAGCTGTGGCCAGAGCCGCGGCCCTACCGGAAAATGCTTCGCAGGCTGGCGCGGCGGCACCAGGTGGGCGCCGGTGGCGCCGAGGCTGACGGCCGCCGCAAAGCCCGCAGCCCCACGGGCTGTGGGGCCACGCGAGCGGCTGCCAAAGTGCTTTCCAACGAGGCACGGCTTTCCCTCCTGGCTCTTCGGGCGTGGGAGCTGTGGCCAGAGCCGCGGCCCTACCGGAAAATGCTTCGGGGGCTGGTGCAGCGGTGCCACGTGGGCGCCGGTGGCACCGAGGCTGACGGCCGCCGCAAAGCCCGCAGCCCCACGGGCTGTGGGGCCACACGAGCGGCTGCCAAAGTGCTTTCCAACGAGGCACGGCTTTCCCTCCTGGCTCTTCGGGCGTGGGAGCTGCGGCCAGAGCCGCGGCCCTACCAGAAAATGCTTCGCAGGCTCGTGCGGTGGCGCCACGTGGGCGCCGGTGGCGCCGAGGCTGACGGCCGCCGCAAAGCCCGCAGCCCCACGGGCTGTGGGGCCACGCGAGCGGCTGCCAAAGTGCTTTCCAAGGAGGCACGGCTTTCCCTCCTGGCTCTTCGGGCGTGGGAGCTGTCGCCAGAGCCGCGGCCCTACCGGAAAATGCTTCGGGGGCTGGCGCGGCGGCGCCACATGTGCTCCGGTGGCGCCGAGGCTGACGGCCGCCGCAAAGCCCGCAGCCCCACGGGCTGTGGGGCCACGCGAGCGGCTGCCAAAGAGCTTTCCAACGAGGCACGGCTTTCCCTCCTGGCTCTTCGGGCGTGGGAGCTGTGGCCAGAGCCGCGGCCCTACCGGAAAATGCTTCGCAGGCTGGCGCGGCGGCGCCAGGTGGGCGCCGGTGGCACCGAGGCTGACGGCCGCCGCAAAGCCCGCAGCCCCACGGGCTGTGGGGCCACGCGAGCGGCTGCCAAAGAGCTTTCCAACGAGGCACGGCTTTCCCTCCTGGCTCTTCGGGCGTGGGAGCTGTGGCCAGAGCTGCAGCCCTACCGGAAAATGCTTCGCAGGCTGGCGCGGCGGCGCCAGGTGGGCGCCGGTGGCGCCAGGGCTGATGGCCGCCGCAAAGCCCGCAGCCCCACGGGCTGTGGGGCCACGCGAGCGGCTGCCAAAGAGCTTTCCAACGAGGCACGGCTTTCCCTCCTGGCTCTTCGGGCGTGGGAGCTGTGGCCAGAGCCGCGGTCCTACCGGAAAATGCTTCGGGGGCTGGCGCGGCGGCGCCACGTAGGCGCCGGTGGCGCCGAGGCTGACGGCCGCCGCAAAGCCCGCAGCCCCACGGGCTGTGGGGCCACGCGAGCGGCTGCCAAAGAGCTTTCCAACGAGGCACGGCTGTCCCTCCTGGCTCTTCGGGCGTGGGAGCTGTCACCAAAGCCGCGGCCCTACCGGAAAATGCTTCGCAGGCTGGCGCGGCGGCGCCAGGTGGGCGCCGGTTGCGCCGAGTCTGATGGCCGCCGCAAAGCCCGCAGCTCCACGGGCTGTGGGGCCACGCGAGCGGCTGCCAAAGAGCTTTCCAACGAGGCACGGCTTTCCCTCCTGGCTCTTCGGGCGTGGGAGCTGTGGCCAGAGCCGCGGCCCTACCGGAAAATGCTTCGCAGGCTGGCACGGCGGCGCCACGTGGGCGCCGGTGGCGCCGAGGCTGACGGCCGCCGCAAAGCCCACAGCCCCACGGGCTGTGGGGCCACGCGAGCGGCTGCCAAAGAGCTTTCCAACGAGGCACGGCTTTCCCTCCTGGCTCTTCGGGCGTGGGAGCTGTGGCCAGAGCTGCGGCCCTACCGGAAAATGCTTCGGAGGCTGGCGCGGCGGCGCCACGTGGGCGCCGGTGGCGCCGACGCTAACAGCCACCGCAAAGCCCGCAGCCCCATGGGCTGTGGGGCAACGCGAGCAGCTGCCAAAGAGCTTTCCAAGGAGGCACGGCTTTCCCTCCTGGCTCTTCGGGCATGGGAGCTGTGGCCAGAGCTGCGGCCCTACCGGAAAATGCTTCGCAGGCTGGCGTCGCAATGCCACGTGGGCGCCGGTGGCGCCGAGGCTGACGGCCGATGGAAAGCCCGCAGCCCCACGGGCTGTGGGGCCACACGAGCGGCTGCCAAAGAGCTTTCCAAGGAGGCACGGCTTTCCCTCCTGGCTCTTTGGGCGTGGGAGCTGTGGCCAGAGGCGCGGCCCTACCGGAAAATGCTTCGCAGGCTGGCACGGCGGCGCCACGTGGGCGCCGGTGGCGCTGAGGCTGACGGCCGCCGCAAAGCCCGCAGCCCCACGGGCTGTGGGGCCACGCGAGCGGCTGCCAAAGAGCTTTCCAACGAGGCACGGCTTTCCCTCCTGGCTCTTCGGGCGTGGGAGCTGTGGCCAGAGCCGCGGCCCTACCGGAAAATGCTTCGCAGGCTGGCGCGGCGGTGCCACGTGGGCGCCGGTGGCGCTGAGGCTGACGGCCGCCGCAAAGCCCGCAGCCCCACGGGCTGTGGGGCCACGCGAGCGGCTGCCAAAGAGCTTTCCAACGAGGCACGGCTTTCCCTCCTGGCTCTTCGGGCGTGGGAGCTGTGGCCAGAGCCGCGGCCCTACCGGAAAATGCTTCGCAGGCTGGTGCGGCGGTGCCAGGTGGGCGCCGGTGGCGCCGAGGCTGACGGCCGCCGCAAAGCCCGCAGCCCCACGGGCTGTGGGGCACGCGAGCGGCTGCCAAAGAGCTTTCCAACGAGGCAGGGCTTTCCCTCCTGGCTCTTCGGGCGTGGGAGCTGTGGCCAGAGCCGCGGCCCTACCGGAAAATGCTTCGCAGGCTGGCGCGGCGGCGCCACGTGGGCGCCGGTGGCGCCGAGGCTGACGGCCGCGGGAAAGCCCGCAGCCCCACGGGCTGTGGGGCCACGCGAGCGGCTGCCAAAGAGCTTTCCAACGAGGCACGGCTTTCCCTCCTGGCTCTTCGGGCGTGGGAGCTGTCGCCAGAGACGCGGCCCTACCGGAAAATGCTTCGCAGGCTGGCGCGGTGGCACCAGCTTGGGGCCGGTGGCGCCAAGGCTGATGGCCGCCGCAAAGCCCGCAGCCCCACGGGCTGTGGGGCCACGCGAGCGGCTGCCAAAGAGCTTTCCAACGAGGCACGGCTTTCCCTCCTGGCTCTTCGGGCGTGGGAGCTGTGGCCAGAGCCGCGGCCCTACCGGAAAATGCTTCGCAGGCTGGCGCGGCGGCGCCACGTGGGCGCCGGTGGCGCCGAGGCTGACGGCCGCCCCAAAGCCCGCAGCCCCACGGGCTGTGGGGCCACGCGAGCGGCTGCCAAAGAGCTTTCCAACGAGGCACGACTTTCCCTCCTGGCTCTTCGGGCGTGGGAGCTGTGGCCAGAGCCGCGGCCCTACCGGAAAATGCTTCGCAGGCTGGCGCGACGGCGCCACGTGGGCGCCGGTGGTGCCGAGGCTGACGGCCGCCGCAAAGCCCACAGCCCCACGGGCTGTGGGGCCACGCGAGCGGCTGCCAAAGAGCTTTCCAACGAGGCACGACTTTCCCTCCTGGCTCTTCGGGCGTGGGAGCTGTGGCCAGAGCCACGGCCCTACTGGAAAATGCTTCGCAGGCTGGCGCGGCGGCGCCACGTGGGCGCCGGTGGCACCGAGGCTGACGGCCGCCGCAAAGCCCGCAGCCCCACGGGCTGTGGGGCCACGCGAGCGGCTGCCAAAGAGCTTTCCAACGAGGCACGGCTTTCCCTCCTGGCTCTTCGGGCGTGGGAGCTGTGGCCAGAGCCGCGGCCCTACCAGAAAATGCTTCGCAGGCTGGCGTGGCGGCGCCAGGTGGGCGCCGGTGGCGCCGAGGCTGACGACCGCCGCAAAGCCCGCAGCCCCACGGGCTGTGGGGCCACGCGAGCGGCTGCCAAAGAGCTTTCCAACGAGGCACGGCTTTCCCTCCTGGCTCTTTGGGCGTGGGAGCTGTGGCCAGAGCCGCGGCCCTACCGGAAAATGCTTCGCAGGCTGGTGCGGCGGCACCACGTGGGCGCCGGTGGCGCCGAGGCTGACGGCCGCCGCAAAGCCCGCAGCCCCACGGGCTGTGGGGCCACGCGAGCGGCTGCCAAAGTTCTTTCCAACGAGGCACGGCTTGCCCTCCTGGCTCTTCGGGCGTGGGAGCTGTGGCCAGAGCCGCGGCCCTACCGGAAAATGCTTCGCAGGCTGGTGCGGCGGCGCCACGTGGGCGCCGGTGGCGCCGAGGCTGACGGCCGCCGCAAAGCCCGCAGCCCCACGGGCTGTGGGGCCACGCGAGCGGCTGCCAAAGTTCTTTCCAACGAGGCACGGCTTGCCCTCCTGGCTCTTCGGGCGTGGGAGCTGTCGCCAGAGCCGCGGCCCTACCGGAAAATGCTTCGCAGGCTGGTGCGGCGGCACCACGTGGGCGCCGGTGGCGCCGAGGCTGACGGCCGCCGCAAAGCCCGCAGCCCCACGGGCTGTGGGGCCACGCGAGCGGCTGCCAAAGTTCTTTCCAACGAGGCACGGCTTGCCCTCCTGGCTCTTCGGGCGTGGGAGCTGTCGCCAGAGCCGCGGCCCTACCGGAAAATGCTTCGCAGGCTGGTGCGGCGGCGCCACGTGGGCGCCGGTGGCGCCGAGGCTGACGGCCGCCGGAAATCCCGCAGCCCCACGGGCTGTGGGGCCACGCGAGCGGCTGCCAAAGAGCTTTCCAACGAGGCACGGCTTTCCCTCCTGGCTCTTCGGGCGTGGGAGCTGTGGCCAGAGCCGCGGCCCTACCGGAAAATGCTTCGCAGGCTGGCGCGGCGGCGCCACGTGGGCGCCGGTGGCGCCGAGGCTGACGGCCGCCCCAAAGCCCGCAGCCCCACGGGCTGTGGGGCCACGCGAGCGGCTGCCAAAGAGCTTTCCAACGAGGCATGACTTTCCCTCCTGGCTCTTCGGGCGTGGGAGCTGTGGCCAGAGCCGCGGCCCTACCGGAAAATGCTTCGCAGGCTGGCGCGGCGGCGCCACGTGGGCGCCGGTGGTGCCGAGGCTGACGGCCGCCGCAAAGCCCGCAGCCCCACGGGCTGTGGGGCCACGCGAGCGGCTGCCAAAGAGCTTTCCAACGAGGCACGACTTTCCCTCCTGGCTCTTCGGGCGTGGGAGCTGTGGCCAGAGCCGCGGCCCTACCCGAAAATGCTTCGCAAGCTGGTGTGGCGGCCCCACGTGGGCGCCGGTGGCGCCGAGGCTGACGGCCGCCGGAAAGGCCGCAGCCCCACGGGCTGTGGGGCCACGCGAGCGGCTGCCAAAGAGCTTTCCAACGAGGCACGGCTTTCCCTCCTGGCTCTTCGGGCGTGGGAGCTGTGGCCAGAGCCGCGGCCCTACCGGAAAATGCTTCGCAGGCTGGCGTGGCGGCACCACGTGGGCGCCGGTGGCGCCGAGGCTGACGGCCGCCACAAAGCCCGCAGCCCCACGGGCTGTGGGGCCACGCGAGCGGCTGCCAAAGAGCTTTCCAACGAGGCACGGCTTTCCCTCCTGGCTCTTCGGGCGTGGGAGCTGTCGCCAGAGCCGCGGCCCTACCGGAAAATGCTTCGCAGGCTGGCGTGGCGGCGCCACGTGGGCACCGGTGGCGCCGAGGCTGACGGCCGCCGCAAAGCCCGCAGCCCCACGGGCTGTGGGGCCACGCGAGCGGCTGCCAAAGAGCTTTCCAACGAGGCACGGCTTTCCCTCCTGGCTCTTCGGGCGTGGGAGCTGTCGCCAGAGCCGCGGCCCTACCGGAAAATGCTTCGCAGGCTGGTGCGGCGGCGCCAGGTGGGCGCCGGTGGCGCCGAGGCTGACGGCCGCCGCAAAGCCCGCAGCCCCACGGGCTGTGGGGCCACGCGAGCGGCTGCCAAAGAGCTTTCCAACGAGGCACGGCTTTCCCTCCTGGCTCTTCGGGCGTGGGAGCTGTCGCCAGAGCCGCGGCCCTACCGGAAAATGCTTCGGGGGCTGGCGCGGCGGCGCCACGTGGGCGCCGGTGGCGCCGAGGCTGACGGCCGCCGCAAAGCCCGCAGCCCCACGGGCTGTGGTGCCACGCGAGCGGCTGCCAAAGAGCTTTCCAACGAGGCACGGCTTTCCCTCCTGGCTCTTCAGGCGTGGGAGTTGTGGCCAGAGCCGCGGCCCTACCGGAAAATGCTTCGCAGGCTGGCGCGGCGGTGCCAGGTGGGCGCCGGTGGCGCCGAGGCTGACGGCCGCCGCAAAGCCCGCAGCCCCACGGGCTGTGGGGCCACGCGAGCGGCTGCCAAAGAGCTTTCCAACGAGGCACGGCTTTCCCTCCTGGCTCTTCGGGCGTGGGAGCTGTCGCCAGAGCCGCGGCCCTCCCGGAAAATGCTTCGCAGGCTGGCGCGGCGGCGCCACGTGGGCTCCGGTGGCGTCGAGGCTGACGGCCGCCGCAAAGCCCGCAGCCCCATGGGCTGTGGGGCCACGCGAGTGGCTGCCAAAGAGCTTTCTAACGAGGCAGGGCTTTTCCTCCTGGCTCTTCAGGCGTGGGAGCTGAGGCCAGAGCCGCGGCCCTACCGGAAAATGCTTCGCAGGCTGGCGCGGCGGCCCCACGTGCGCGCCGGTGGCGCCGAGGCTGACGGCCGCCGCAAAGCCCGCAGCCCCACGGGCTGTGGGGCCACGCGAGCGGCTGCCAAAGAGCTTTCCAACGAGGCAGGGCTTTCCCTCCTGGCTCTTTGGGCGTGGGAGCTGTGGCCAGAGCCGCGGCCCTACCGGAAAATGCTTCGGGGGCTGGCGCGGCGCCGCCAGGTGGGCTCCGGTGGTGCCGAGGCTGACGGCCGCCGCAAAGCCCGCAGCCCCACGGGCTGTGGGGCCACGCGAGCGGCGTCCAAAGAGCTTTCCAACGAGGCACGGCTTTCCCTCCTGGCTCTTTGGGCGTGGGAGCTGTGGCCAGAGCCGCGGCCCTACCGGAAAATGCTTCGCAGGCTGACGCGGCGGCGCCACGTGGGTGCCGGTGGCGCCGAGGCTGACGGCCGCCGCAAAGCCCGCAGCCCCACGGGCTGTGGGGCCACGCGAGCGGCTGCCAAAGAGCTTTCCAACGAGGCACGGCTTTCCCTCCTGGCTCTTCGGGCGTGGGAGCTGTCGCCAGAGCCGCGGCCCTCCCGGAAAATGCTTCGCAGGCTGGCGCGGCGGCGCCACGTGGGCTCCGGTGGCGTCGAGGCTGACGGCCGCCGCAAAGCCCGCAGCCCCATGGGCTGTGGGGCCACGCGAGTGGCTGCCAAAGAGCTTTCTAACGAGGCAGGGCTTTTCCTCCTGGCTCTTCAGGCGTGGGAGCTGAGGCCAGAGCCGCGGCCCTACCGGAAAATGCTTCGCAGGCTGGCGCGGCGGCCCCACGTGGGCTCCGGTGGCGGCGAGGCTGATGGCCGCCGCAAAGCCCGCAGCCCCACGTGCTGTGGGGCCACGCGAGCGGCTGCCAAAGAGCTTTCCAACGAGGCACGGCTTTCCCTCCTAGGTCTTTGGGCGTGGGAGCTGTCGCCAGAGCCGCGGCCCTACCGGAAAATGCTTCGCAGGCTGGCGTGGCGGCGCCCCGTGGGCGCCGGTGGCGCCGAGGCTGACGGCCGCCGCAAAGCCCGCAGCCCCACGGGCTGTGGGGCCACGCGAGCGGCTGCCAAAGAGATTTCCAACGAGGCACGGCTTTCCCTCCTGGCTCTTCGGGAATGGGAGCTGTGGCCAGAGCCGCGGCCCTACCGGAAAATGCTTCGCAGGCTGGCGCGGCGGCGCCACGTGGGCGCCGGTGGCGCCGAGGCTGACAGCCGCCGCAAACCCCGCAGCCCCACGGGCTGTGGGGCCACGCGAGCGGCTGCCAAAGAGCTTACCAAAGAGGCACGGCTTTCCCTCCTAGCTCTTCGGGCGTGGGAGCTGTGGCCAGAGCCGCGGCCCTACCGGAAAATGCTTCGCAGGCTTGCGCGGCGGCACCACGTGGGCGCCGGTGGCGCCGAGGCTGACGGTTGCCGCAAAGCCCGCAGCCCCACGGGCTGTGGGGCCACGCGAGCGGCTGCCAAAGAGCTTTCCAAGGAGGCACGGCTTTCCCTCCTGGCTCTTCGGGCGTGGGAGCTGTCGCCAGAGCCGCGGCCCTACCGGAAAATGCTTCGCAGGCTGGCGCAGCTGCGCCAGGTGGGCGCCGGTGGCGCCGAGGCTGACGGCCGCCGGAAAGCCCGCAGCCCCACGGGCTGTGGGGCCACGCGAGCGGCTGCCAAAGAGCTTTCCAACGAGGCACGGCTTTCCCTCCTGGCTCTTCGGGCGTGGGAGCTGTGGCCAGAGCCGCGGCCCTACCTGAAAATGCTTCGCAGGCTGGCGCGGCGGCGCCACGTGGGCGCCGGTGGCGCCGAGGCTGACGGCCGCCGCAAAGCCCGCAACCCCACGGGCTGTGGGGCCACGCGAGCGGCTGCCAAAGAGCTTTCCAACGAGGCACGGCTTTCCCTCCTGGCTCTTCGGGCGTGGGAGCTGTGGCCAGAGCTGCGGCCCTACCGGAAAATGCTTCGCAGGCTGGCGCGGCGGCGCCACGTGGTTGCCGTTGGCGCCGAGATTGACAGCCGCCGGAAAGCGCGCAGCCCCACGGGCTGTGGGGCCACGCGAGCGGCTGCCAAAGAGCTTTCCAAGGAGGCACGGCTTTCCCTCCTGGCTCTTCGGGCGTGGGAGCTGTGGCCAGAGCCGCGTCCCTACCGGAAAATGCTTCACAGGCTGGCGCGGCGGCGCCCCGTGGTCGCCGGTGGCACCGAGGCTGACAGCTAACGGAAAGCCTGCAGCCCCACGGGCTGTGGGGCCACGCGAGCGGCTGCCAAAGAGCTTTCCAACGAGGCACGGCTTTCCCTCCTGGCTCTTCGGGCGTGGGAGCTGTGGCCAGAGCCGCGGCCCTACCGGAAAATGCTTCGCAGGCTGGCGCGGCGGCGCCACGTGGGCGCCGGTGGCGCCGAGGCTGACGGCCGCCGCAAAGCCCGCAGCCCCACGGGCTGTGGGGCCACACGAGCGGCTGCCAAAGAGCTTTCCAACGAGGCACGGCTTTCCCTCCTGGCTCTTCGGGCGTGGGAGCTGTGGCCAGAGCCGCGGCCCTACCGGAAAATGCTTCGCAGGCTGGCGCGGCGGCCCCACGTGGGCGCCGGTGGCGCCGAGGCTGACGGCCGCTGGAAAGCCCGCAGCCCCACGGGCTGTGGGGCCACGCGAGCGGCTGCCAAAGAGCTTTCCAACGAGGCACGGCTTTCCCTCCTGGCTCTTCGGGCGTGGGAGCTGTGGCCAGAGCCGCGGCCCTACTGGAAAATGCTTCGCAGGCTGACGCGGCGGCGCCACGTGGGCGCCGGTGGCGCCGAGGCTGACGGCCGCTGGAAAGCCCGCAGCCCCACGGGCTGTGGGGCCACGCGAGCGGCTGCCAAAGAGCTTTCCAACGAGGCACGGCTTTCCCTCCTGGCTCTTCGGGCGTGGGAGCTGTCGCCAGAGCCGCGGCCCTACCCGAAAATGCTTCGCAGGCTGGCGCGGCGGCGCCACGTGGGCGCCGGTGGCGCCGAGGCTGACGGCTGCCGCAAAGCCCGCAGCCCCACGGGCTGTGGGGCTACGCGAGCGGCGTCCAAAGTGCTTTCCAACGAGGCACGGCTTTCCCTCCTGGCTCTTCGGGCGTGGGAGCTGTCGCCAGAGCCGCGTCCCTCCCGGAAAATGCTTCGCAGGCTGGCGCGGCGGCGCCACGTGGGCTCCGGTGGCGCCGAGGCTGACAGCCGCCGCAAAGCCCGCAGCCCCACGGGCTGTGGGGCCACGCGAGTGGCTGCCAAAGACCTTTCTAACGAGGCAGGGCTTTTCCTCCTGGCTCTTCAGGCGTAGGAGCTGTGGCCAGAGCCGCGGCCCTACCGGAAAATGCTTCGCAGGCTGGCGCGGCGGTGCACGTGGGCGCCGGTGGCGCCGAGGCTGACGGCCGCCGCAAAGCCCGCAGCCCCACGGGCTGTGGGGCCACGCGAGCGTCTGCCAAAGAGATTTCCAACGAGGCACGGCTTTCCCTCCTGGCTCTTTGGGCGTGGGAGCTGTGGCCAGAGCCGCGGCCCTACCGGAAAATGCTTCGCAGGCTGGCGCGGCGGTGCACGTGGGCGCCGGTGGCGCCGAGGCTGACGGCCGCCGCAAAGCCCGCAGCCCCACGGGCTGTGGGGCCACGCGAGCGGCTGCCAAAGAGCTTTCCAACGAGGCACGGCTTTCCCTCCTGGCTCTTCGGGCGTGGGAGCTGTGGCCAGAGATGCGGCCCTACCGGAAAATGCTTCGGGGGCTGGCGCGGCGGTGCCACGTGGGCACCGGTGGCGCCGAGGCTGACGGCCGCCGCAAAGCCCGCAGCCCCACGGGCTGTGGGGCCACGCGAGCGGCTGCCAAAGAGCTTTCCAAGGAGGCACGGCTTTCCCTCCTGGCTCTTCGGGCGTGGGAGCTGTCGCCAGAGCCGCGGCCCTACCGGAAAATGCTTCGGGGGTTGGCGCGGCGGCGCCAAGTGAGCGCCGGTGGCGCCGAGGCTGACGGCCGCCGCAAAGCCCGCAGCCCCACGGGCTGTGGGGCCACGCGAGCGGCTGCCAAAGAGCTTTCCAACGAGGCACGGCTTTCCCTCCTGGCTCTTCGGGCGTGGGAGCTGTGGCCAGAGCCGCGGCCCTACCGGAAAATGCTTCGGGGGTTGGCGAGGCGGAGCCAGGTGGGCGCCGGTGGCGCAAGGCTGACGGCCGCCGCAAAGCCCGCAGCCCCACGGGCTGTGGGGTCACCCGAGCGGCTGCCAAAGAGCTTTCCAACGAGGCACGGCTTTCCCTCCTGGCTCTTCGGGCGTGGGAGCTGTGGCCAGAGCCGCGGCCCTACCGGAAAATGCTTTGCAGGCTGGCGCGGCGGCGCCATGTGGGCGCCGGTGGCGCCGAGGCTGACGGCCGCCGCAAAGCCCGCAGCCCCACGGGCTGTGGGGCCACGCGAGCGGCTGCCAAAGAGCTTTCCAACGAGGCACGGCTTTCCCTCCTGGCTCTTCGGGCGTGGGAGCTGTGGCCAGAGCCGCGGCCCTACCGGAAAATGCTTTGCAGGCTGGCGCGGCTCCGCCAGGTGGGCGCCGGTGGCGCCGAGGCTGACGGCCGCCGCAAAGCCCGCAGCCCCACGGGCTGTGGGGCCACGCGAGTGGCTGCCAAAGAGCTTTCCAACGAGGCACCACTTTCCCTCCTGGCTCTTCGGGCGTGGGAGCTGTGGCCAGAGCCGCGGCCCTCCCGGAAAATGCTTCACAGGCTGGCGCGGCGGCCCCACGTGGGCGCCGGTGGCGCCGAGGCTGACGGCCGCCGCAAAGCCCGCAGCCCCACGGGCTGTGGGGCCACGCGAGCGGCTGCCAAAGAGCTTTCCAACGAGGCACGGCTTTCCCTCCTGGCTCTTCGGGCGTGGGAGCTGTCGCCAGAGCCGCGGCCCTACCGGAAAATGCTTCGCAGGCTGGCGCGACGGCGCCACGTGGGCGCCGGTGGCGCCGAGGCTGACGGCCGCCGCAAAGCCCGCAGCCCCACGGGCTGTGGGGCCACGCGAGCGGCTGCCAAAGAGCTTTCCAACGAGGCACGGCTTTCCCTCCTGGCTCTTCAGGCGTGGGAGCTGTGGCCAGAGCCGCGGCCCTACCGGAAAATGCTTCGGGGGCTGGCGCGGCGGCGCCAGGTGGGCGCCGGTGGCGCCGAGGCTGACGGCCGCCGCAAAGCCCGCAGCCCCACTGGCTGTGGGGCCACGCGAGCGGCTGCCAAAGAGCTTTCCAACGAGGCATGGCTTTCCCTCCTGGCTCTTCGGGCGTGGGAGCTGTCGCCAGAGCCACGGCCCTACCGGAAAATGCTTCGCAGGCTGCCGCGGCGACGCCAGGTGGGCGCCGGTGGCGCCGAGGCTGACGGCCGCCGCAAAGCCCGCAGCCCCACGGGCTGTGGGGCCACGCGAGCGGCTGCCAAAGAGCTTTCCAACGAGGCACGGCTTTCCCTCCTGGCTCTTCGGGCGTGGGAGTTGTGGCCAGAGCCGCGGCCCTACCGGAAAATGCTTCGCAGGCTGGTGCGGCGGCGCCAGGTGGGCGCCGGTGGCGCCGAGGCTGACGGCCGCCGCAAAGCCCGCAGCCCCACGGGCTGTGGGGCCACGCGAGCGGCTGCCAAAGAGCTTTCCAACGAGGCACGGCTTCCCCTACTGGCTCTTCGGGCGTGGGAGCTGTCGCCAGAGCCGCGGCCCTACCGAAAAATGCTTTGGGGGCTGAGACGGCGGCGCCACGTGGGCGCCGGTGGCGCCGAGGCTGACGGCCGCCGCAAAGCCCGCAGCCCCACGGGCTGTGGGGCCACGCTAGCGGCTGCCAAAGAGCTTTCCAACGAGGCACGGCTTTCCCTCCTGGCTCTTCGGGCGTGGGAGCTGTGGCCAGAGCCGCGGCCCTACCGGAAAATGCTTCGGGGGCTGGCGCGGCGGCGCCACGTGGGCGCCGGTGGCGCCGAGGCTGACGGCCGCCGCAAAGCCCGCAGCCCCACGGGCTGTGGGGCCACGCTAGCGGCTGCCAAAGAGCTTTCCAACGAGGCACGGCTTTCCCTCCTGGCTCTTCGGGCGTGGGAGCTGTGGCCAGAGCCGCGGCCCTACCGGAAAATGCTTTGCAGGCTGGCGCGGCTCCGCCAGGTGGGTGCCGGTGGCGCCGAGGCTGACGGCCGCCGCAAAGCCCGCAGCCCCACAGGCTGTGGGGCCACGCGAGTGGCTGCCAAAGAGCTTTCCAACGAGGCACCACTTTCCCTCCTGGCTCTTCGGGCGTGGGAGCTGTGGCCAGAGCCGCGGCCCTCCCGGAAAATGCTTCACAGGCTGGCGCGGCGGCGCCACGTGGGCGCCGGTGGCGCCGAGGCTGACGGCCGCCGCAAAGCCCGCAGCCCCACGGGCTGTGGGGCCACGCGAGCGGCTGCCAAAGAGCTTTCCAAGGAGGCACGGCTTTCCCTCCTGGCTCTTCGGGCGTGGGAGCTGTGGCCAGAGCCGCGGCCCTACCGGAAAATGCTTCGCAGGCTGGCGCGGCGGTGCCACGTGGACGCCGGTGGCGGCGAGGCTGACGGCTGCCAGAAAGCCCGCAGCCCCACGGGCTGTGGGGCCACGCGAGCGGCTGCCAAAGAGCTTTCCAACGAGGCACGGCTTTCCCTCCTGGCTCTTCGGGCGTGGGAGCTGTGGCCAGAGCAGCGGCCCTACTGGAAAATGCTTCGCAGGCTGGCACGGCGGCGCCACGTGGGCGCCGGTGGCGCCGAGGCTGATGGCCGACGGAAAGCCCGCAGCACCACGGGCTGTGGGGCCACGCGAGCGGCTGCCAAAGAGCTTTCCAACGAGGCACGGCTTTCCCTCCTGGCTCTTCGGGCGTGGGAGCTGTGGCCAGAGCCGCGGCCCTACCGGAAAATGCTTCGCAGTCTGGCGCGGCGGCGCCAGGTGGGTGCCGGTGGCGCCGAGGCTGACGGCCGCTGCAAAGCCCTCAGCCCCATGGGCTGTGGGGCCACGCGAGCGGCTGCCAAAGAGCTTTCCAACGAGGCACGGCTTTCCCTCCTGGCTCTTCGGGCGTGGGAGCTGTCGCCAGAGCCGCGGCCCTACCGGAAAATGCTTTGCAGGCTGGCGCGGCGGCGCCACGTGGGTGCCGGTGGCGCCGAGGCTGAAGGCCGCCGGAAATCCCGCAGCCCCACGGGCTGTGGGGCACGCGAGTGGCTGCCAAAGAGCTTTCCAACGAGGCACGGCTTTCCCTCCTGGCTCTTCGGGCGTGGGAGCTGTGGCCAGAGCCGCGGCCCTACCGAAAAATGCTTCGCAGGCTGGCGCGGCGGCGCCACGTGGGCGCCGGTGGCACCGAGGCTGACGGCCGCCACAAAGCCTGCAGCCCCACGGGCTGTGGGGCCACGCGAGCGGCCGCCAAAGAGCTTTCCAACGAGGCACGGCTTTCCCTCCTGGCTCTTCGGGCGTGGGAGCTGTGGCGAGAACCGCGGCCCTACCGGAAAATGCTTCGCAGGCTGGCGCGGCGGCACCAGGTGGGCGCCGGTGGTGCCGAGGCTGACGGCCGCCGGAAAGCCCGCAGCCCCACGGGCTGTGGGGCCACGCGAGCGGCTGCCAAAGAGCTTTCCAACGAGGCACGGCTTTCCCTCCTGGCTCTTCGGGCGTGGGAGCTGTGGCCAGAGCCGCGGCCCTACCGGAAAATGCTTCAGAGGCTGGCGCGGCGGCCCCACGTGGGCGCCGGTGGCGCCGAGGCTGACGGCCGCCGGAAAGCCCGCAGCCCCACGGGCTGTGGGGCCACGCGAGCGGCTGCCAAAGAGCTTTCCAAGGAGGCATGGCTTTCCCTCCTGGCTCTTCGGGCGTGGGAGCTGTGGCCAGAGCCGCGGCCCTACCAGAAAATGCTTCGGGGCTGGCGCGGCGGCGCCACGTGGGCGCCGGTGGCGCCGAGGCTGACGGCCGCCGCAAAGCCCGCAGCCCCACGGGCTGTGGGGCCACACGAGCGGCTGCCAAAGAGCTTTCCAACGAGGCACGGCTTTCCCTCCTGGCTCTTCGGGCGTGGGAGCTGTCGCCAGAGCCGCGGCCCTACCCGAAAATGCTTCGCAGGCTGGCGCGGCGGCGCCAGGTGGGCGCCGGTGGCGCCGAGGCTGACGGCCGCCGGAAAGCCCGCAGCCCCACGGGCTGTGGGGCCACGCGAGCGGCTGCCAAAGAGCTTTCCAACGAGGCACGGCTTTCCCTCCTCGCTCTTCGGGCGTGGGAGCTGTGGCCAGAGCCGCGGCCCTACCGGAAAATGCTTCGCAGGCTGGCGCGGCAGCGCCACGTGGGCGCCGGTGGCGCCGAGGCTGACGGCCGCCGCAAAGCCCGCAGCCCCACGGGCTGTGGGGCCACGCGAGCGGCGTCCAAAGAGCTTTCCAACGAGGCACGGCTTTCCCTCCTGGCTCTTCGGGCGTGGGAGCTGTGGCCAGAGCCGCGGCCCTACCGGAAAATGCTTCGCAGGCTGGCGCGGCGGCACCAGGTGGGCGCCGGTGGCGCCGAGGCTGACGGCCGCCGCAAAGCCCGCAGCCCCACGGGCTGTGGGGCCACGCGAGCGGCTGCCAAAGAGCTTTCCAAGGAGGCACGGCTTTCCCTCCTGGCTCTTTGGGCGTGGGAGCTGTGGCCAGAGCCGCGGCCCTACCAGAAAATGCTTCGGGGGCTGGCACGGCGGCGCCACGTGGGCGCTGGTGGCGCCGAGGCTGGCGGCCGCCGCAAAGCCCGCAGCCCCACGGGCTGTGGGGCCACGCGAGCGGCTGCCAAAGAGCTTTCCAACGAGGCACGGCTTTCCCTCCTGGCTCTTCGGGCGTGGGAGCTGTGGCCAGAGCCGCGGCCCTACCGGAAAATGCTTCGCAGGCTGGCGCGGCGGCGCCAGGTGGGCGCCGGTGGCGCCGAGGCTGACGGCCGCCGCAAAGCCCGCAGCCCCACGGGCTGTGGGGCCACGCGAGCGGCTGCCAAAGAGCTTTCCAACGAGGCACGGCTTTCCCTCCTGGCTCTTCGGGCGTGGGAGTTGTGGCCAGAGCCGCGGCCCTACCGGAAAATGCTTCGCAGGCTGGCGCGGCGGCGCCACGTGGGCACCGGTGGCGCCGAGGCTGACGGCCGCCGCAAAGCCCGCAGCCCCACGGGCTGTGGGGCCATGCGAGCGGCGTCCAAAGAGCTTTCCAACGAGGCACGGCTTTCCCTCCTGGCTCTTTGGGCGTGGGAGCTCTCGCGAGAGCCGCGGCCCTACCGGAAAATGCTTCGCAGGCTGGCGTGGCGGCGCCACGTGGGCGCCGGTGGCGCCGAGGCTGACGGCCGCCGCAAAGCCCGCAGCCCCACGGGCTGTGGGGCCACGCGAGCGGCTGCCAAAGAGCTTTCCAACGAGGCACGGCTTTCCCTCCTGGCTCTTCGGGCGTGGGAGCTGTCGCCAGAGCCGCGGCCCTACCGGAAAATGCTTCACAGGCTGGCGCGGCGGCGCCACGTGGGCGCCGGTGGCGCCGAGGCTGACGGCCGCCGCAAAGCCCGCAGCCCCACGGGCTGTGGGGCCACGCGAGCGGCTGCCAAAGAGCTTTGCAACGAGGCAGGGCTTTCCCTCCTGGCTCTTCGGGCGTGGGAGCTGTGGCCAGAGCCGCGGCCCTACCGGAAAATGCTTCGCAGGCTGGCGCGACGGCGCCACGTGGGCGCCGGTGGCGCCGAGGCTGACGGCCGCCGCAAAGCCCGCAGCCCCACGGGCTGTGGGGCCACGCGAGCGGCTGCCAAAGAGCTTTCCAACGAGGCAGGGCTTTCCCTCCTGGCTCTTCAGGCGTGGGAGCTGTGGCCAGAGCCGCGGCCCTACCGGAAAATGCTTCGGGGGCTGGCGCGGCGGCGCCAGGTGGGCGCCGGTGGCGCCGAGGCTGACGGCTGCCAGAAAGCCCGCAGCCCCACGGGCTGTGGGGCCACGCGAGCGGCTGCCAAAGAGCTTTCCAACGAGGCACGGCTTTCCCTCCTGGCTCTTTGGGCGTGGGAGCTGTGGCCAGAGCCGCGGCCCTACCGGAAAATGCTTCGCAGGCTGGCGCGGCGGCGCCACGTGGGCGCCGGTGGCGCCGAGGCTGACGGCCGCCGCAAAGCCCGCAGCCCCACGGGCTGTGGGGCCACGCGAGCGGCTGCCAAAGAGCTTTCCAACGAGGCACGGCTTTCCCTCCTGGCTCTTTGGGCGTGGGAGCTGTGGCCAAAGCCGCGGCCCTACCGGAAAATGCTTCGCAGGCTGGCGCGGCGGCGCCACGTGGGCGCCGGTGGCGCCGAGGCTGACGGCCGCCGCAAAGCCCGCAGCCCCACGGGCTGTGGGGCCACGCGAGCGGCTGCCAAAGAGCTTTCCAACGAGGCACGGCTTTCCCTCCTGGCTCTTCTGGCGAGCGAGCTGTGGCCAGAGCCGCAGCCCTACCGGAAAATGCTTTGCAGGCTGGCGCGGCGGCGCCACGTGGGCGCCGGTGGCGCCGAGGCTGACGGCCGCCGCAAAGCCCGCAGCCCCACGGGCTGTGGGGCCACGCGAGTGGCTGCCAAAGAGCTTTCCAACGAGGCAGGGCTTTCCCTCCTGGCTCTTCGGGCGTGGGAGCTGTGGCCAGAGCCTCAGCCCTACCGGAAAATGTTTCGCAGGCTGGCGCGGCGACGCCACGTGGGCGCCGGTGGCGCCGAGGCTGACGGCCGCCGCAAAGCCTGCAGCCCCACGGGCTGTGGGGCCACGCGAGCGGCTGCCAAAGAGCGTTCCAGGAAGGCACGGCTTTCCCTCCTGGCTCTTCGGGCGTGGGAGCTGTGGCCAGAGCCGTGGCCCTACCGGAAAATACTTCGCAGGCTGGCGCGTCGGCACCACGTGGGCGCCGGTGGCGCCGAGGCTGACGGCCGCCGGAAAGCCCGCAGCCCCACGGGCTGTGGGGCCACGCGAGCGGCTGCCAAAGAGCTTTCCAACGAGGCACGGCTTTCCCTCCTGGCTCTTCGGGCGAGCGAGCTCTGGCCAGAGCCGCGGCCCTACCGGAAAATGCTTCGGGGGCTGGCGCGGCGGCGCCACGTTTGCGCCGGTGGTGCCGAGGCTGTGTGGAATAATTACTAAATTGGCCAAGAATACAAAAATACAGCATTGTTCACACATTAAGGAAAGTCATAAAATCAAGAGGCTTCTGAGGTAGAATACAGCCACAGCTAGCACACGAAGAATGCAACATCTGTGATTCCCTGCGCGAGGTTGTTTGCGAAACTACACGAGGGATGGAACGGAACACGCTTGTTCCGTGGCCTTCCCTTGTGACGAATAGCAGATATGGGGACGAGATGGTACTACGGAACTGATAAGCGGCCTACACGCTACCCGAGCCAACCTTTCGTCAAATGTTGATGAAATGCTGTCCTTTTGTGCGAACTTTGCTCACCACAATGTACCAAAACACACCTCCATCCCGGAGGCTATCCGCCCCCAAGGTGTGAACACTCCTCCTTGAATACATTAATCATAATAAAAGTATGTATGACTAAAGTCACTCAAACTCCACTTTGAAGATAAAAAAATAATATAAAAATAGCCCAAGAGAGAGGGGATGTCAGGGAAGACACCATCGCGAAGAATTCCACCGCTGATTTCCGGGATCAGTCGACGGGCTGAGCCTTTCTTCCCCCCCATAGGGACGCCTTTGGGTAAGACTTCGATTACACCGAGCGCTTTCTCGGGGACTTAGAAATTTCTCTAGAGAATCTCTACCCTACGTTTATAGCCAGGCTGTATCGTTTATAATTTTGTCGCGCGTTTGTATACTTAGCAATATCTTTATTTGCACGTGCTTTGCAGACAGTGTATTTATCACCGGCAATCCTAAAGAACCTGTATATCTGTTGTTTAAATAAACTGCACTGTTTAAGTAGCTAGTCGTTCCGCTTTCTCACTGAACGCGACCAAAACTACAGAGAGGCCGTGCTAGTTCAGGAGCACGACTAGACTGAAGGTGCAGTCCACTATTAGTGTATCCAAATCGTAGTAGTTTAATACATATTAAACGCGATTGGACTGATAGTGCTGAATTGGGCATCACTCAGAATTTAAACCTAGCCGCACCTAGCCTCCCACCTCGGTGAGGAGTGTTAGAACGCAAGGGGGTTTATCTTCTGCCAAAACCGCTTGGCCCCGTTTCACGCAACAGAATTTGGCGTAGTCGGCAGGATTGCCATGGATAAACTGCTGCAAAAATATGATTGTGCCCCTTCCCAGGCTGGGAAGGAGTGGGCCCAAAAATTTTGGAAGGATGAAGAGAAAGTGGTGGAACGTATTGAAGAGTGTCGGGTTTCACAGAAGCTCAGAGCGGGGAAAGGCAAGGGTGTGATTTGTGCTGCGTTAGGCGCCTGTTTATCTTGTGCACAACAAGAAGCTAGAGAAACCCCTGCTCCTAATCTGATTTCAGCTGTAGAATATGCAACCCTGAAATCGGAGAATGAGGTGCTGAAGTCATCATTAGCCTTGCAAAAGGAGACAGGAGAAAAATTAAGAACTCACGTCGATAAGCTTGTGAGTGAGAATGAATGTTTAGGAAACCAGAATGCTCAACTTAAAATATTATTAGAAAGGGTGACTGGGCTCTTAGATAAAATGCAGCCCTCGACCCAGGTCCAACAGATTCGTAAGTTAATGTGTTATCCAAATTCCGGAACCCAGACCGGAGATTTTTTGTCTAATAGCGAGGATGACGAAGAAGATGAGGAGGAAAGGACTTTTACTTTGAAATCCCAAGTTTTTCCTTTACGTCCTCTGGTTAAAACTGAAGCTGCGGTTGATGACGATGATGAAATTCACACCACTGTGCGTACCGTTCCACGGACACCAACCGAGTTAACAAAAATAAGGGAGAAATATTCGAGGCGACCAGAAGAGTCAGCTGTTGAGTACGTGTGGCGAGTTTCTTCTGAAGGGGGGGACAGAATTATGCTGAGTGAGGAAGAAGCAGGAGACTCTTGGGGACCAGGAGTGTTTTTAACCACTATGCCTGGGGATCATAATTATTCCCTAACTGCTCGAGCAGCCTATTGGGCAGGGGGTATGGATCCGCGAGAGAGGGGGGAGCCGTTAGAGATTAGAGCTACAGGCTACTCTGATCTGTTTGCGGCTGTACGGAAAGCAGCTTGTCTGCAAGCCATGTATGACAGAGAGGAATTTCGGAAATCCCCAATGTCAGCCCCTATCGACCCCGATCGATTAGCCCCTCTCATCCGTGGTCTTCCCGATTGCCTGAAACCGTTCCTTGTTCGTACTCAAGATCGTATACGAGAGGCTCGGGGTGCTCATAGGCGGGGCCGTCGTCACTACATGCCCACCTGGAATGAATATGTACAGGAAATAGATCAATATGGGCGTCGAATGGGCTGGGCCAGCCTAACTAGTGAGAAATCCTCCGAACACCCCCGAAAGGTTCGCCAAGTCCGAACTCACACTAAAAACCCTAAATCGGAGGAAAGGTTTAAGCCTGATAAGGACCGGAATGAGTTGTGGCGTAAAGCCCTACAATTAGGGGTGCCCCGACAATTCTTGCACGGTGTCCCTACGGGAGACCTCCGTACACTAGTCCAATCTCTAACTAGAAAGAATAATGTGGCTGGGGAGAAAAGTCTAACCAGAGAATCCCCAAGTCGTGAGAAAATTGTGCCTTCTGCACCGGAACGTAACTTGATTGATTTGACAGAGTCCCAGCCAAAAAACTCCTATCCCCGGGGAGGGCAGTGAGCCACCCTGTCCGGCAGGTACTAGCAATTCAATGGCTCTCTCATAAAGACTCCGAACCCGTTATTATCATTCCTGTTGGACCCCGGAAGATATTGGTAAATTTTATTATTGATACTGGAGCCCAAATGTCTGCAATCACTAACGAAACAGCACAACTTCTAGGTATAAATCCCACCCGACGCAGAGTCAACTTCACAGGAATTGATGGTGTGGTAAAAACATGCCCCACTGCAAAAATTAACCTCTGGTTGCCGGGAGAGCAGCGAATGACTAGGGCAGAAGTGTTAGTGGGTGCCTCACATTCTAACCTCCTAGGATTTGACGTGCTGCGTGGGCGAATGTGGAAATTCCCGGATGGAACTGTGTGGAGTTTTGCAGGACGCAAAAAAGGATTAGACACAGTTAAACTGGGCCTATTAGAAACATCTATACCTTTGCCTCCCTCTAAAATTACCAACGTCCGACAGTACCCACTGCCTGCAGCTGCACTTGCAGGAGCAGACGGGGTGGTATCAGATTTAGAAAAAAGAAACATCATTAAGAGGACTCACTCGCCTTATAATTCACCGGTGTGGCCAGTAAAGAAACCAACCGGGCAATGGCGTTTCACAGTAGATTACCGAAAGTTAAACGCCAACGCTGCACCCCTGACCGCTGCGGTTCCGAGTATCGCGGAAATTGTGACAATGATAAAAGGAGCTGCCCATCCTTGGATGGCTGCCTTAGATGTAAAAGACATGTTTTTTATGATTCCCCTCCTTGAGCAAGACAAAGCGCAGTTTGCATTCACGTGGAAAGGAGTCCAATATACCTTTAACCGACTTCCACAAGGATACAAACATTCCCCCACCATTGCTCATAATGCTTTAGCTAAAGCGCTATCAGAGATTCCTGTTTCACAGGGATGTACAGTATACCAATATATTGACGACATCTTAATAGGGGGGGAGAGAGCCAAGAAAGTGTACAAGACATGATGCAAAACATCCGAAAAACATTATCAGATTTGGGATTGGAAATTCCAGACTCAAAATGTCAGGGACCTGCACAGGAAGTTAAATTCCTGGGGGTCTGGTGGATTAAGGGAGCTGCTTCTGTCCCTCAGGATACCCTGAAAAAAATAGAACATGGACAGAATCCTTCCAGCACGAAGGAGTTACAGCAAGTTCTGGGAACTTTAAGTTATTGGCGTAAACACATCCCTGGCTTTTCCATCATTGCTCGCCCCCTTTATTGTTTGCTCAAAAAAGGTAAATCCTGGGAGTGGACTGAACAACATACTAATGCACTGGAATTGCTAATAAAAGAGCTAAGGTTATTCCAACAACTTGGCCCCATACATCCAACTGACCCTGTCCATGTAGAATGGGGGTCCAGCGAACATGGCTCTCATTGTAACTTATGGCAAAAGGGACCAGCAGGACCGGAGAGACCATTAGAATTTAGCTCTCACTCCTTTAATGATACTGAGAGCAGATATTCAGACCTAGAGAAGGGTTTACTGTCCCTGGTGCGAGCATTGCAACGAGCAGAGCAGATAAGGAGAGAACAGAGCGTGATTGTTCGGGGCCCTTTTCGTCTCCTAGATGTGGTCCGTAAAGGGACAGCACCACCAGCCGGCATTGCCCAGAAACCCACAGTTCGAAAGTGGTATGCTTATTTAGAAGGCATTAATGATATCATGCCAATCTCTGAAGGTAGTATCAAAGTATCCAAGCTCCAGAAGGATATAGATGGTGCCCTATTGTTCCAATCCCCACCAAACAGACCATCTCCAATCCAAGAAGCACCTCCTCTGAAAGAAGGCAGTGATCTTACAGGAGTGTGGTTTACTGATGCGTCATCTCACCGTGAGAACAATAAGTGGAAATACAAGGCCGTAGCACTGGAAGTAGCAACGGGGGAAAGAGCAATTGAAACAGGAGAAGGTAGCGCACAAGTAGGGGAACTCAGAGCCGTCCTACTAGCTGCACAACGTGGGGCTACTTACATTTACACTGACTCATATGCTGTTTTTAAAGGAGCCACTGAATGGATTGGACACTGGGCAGCCAATGATTGGCAGGTGAATAGAGTCCCAATCTGGGAGACAGAGAGTTGGAAGCAACTGTTGGAAATGGGAGGACAGAGAACATTGCACGTTGGTTGGGTAAAAGGCCATGATCGTTCGAACTCGATCACTGCTCAATTCAACCAACAGGTAGATAGCCTCACGCGGTTGCAGCAAATTGACATTGTAGATGATGGTCGGGAATGGGAACGCTTACTCGAATGGTTACATATTAAGCGTGGCCATACAGGCCGTGCTGATCTGTATCAGGAAGGTCTAGCCCGGGGGTGGCCTGTGTCGGTTAAGCTGTGTGAACAAGTAGTAACCGCCTGTTCACAATGTCGCCTACGACTCAATAAAGATCATCCGAGTAAGGCGCCTCCTTTACACATTCGGGACAAGAAAACATTGTGGCATTCATGGCAAATTGATTATATTGGGCCCTTGAGATCATCAGGTGAGAAAAGATACGTCCTAGTCGGAGTGGAGATTATCTCTGGCCTCGCTATGGCCACCAGCTTCAAATCAGCTACCGGGAACAACACAGTGAAAGGCCTAAAAGGGTGGTTCAGCACACTTCCCCTTCCTGAGGAAATCCAAAGTGATAACGGTTCACACTTTACCGCTACAGTGGTACAAGATTGGGCCAAAGAAGAAGGGATTCGATGGGTATTTCATACTCCCTATTATCCTCAGGCTAATGGCATTGTTGAACGCACCAATGGATTGGTTAAGCGTTTTGCAAAAACTCATGAACCTGGTTGGCATTTGCGATTGGATGATGCCATCTATCAATTAAATAACAGATGGAGTGGAGATGGCTGTCCTAAAATGAAAGCTTTCTGTGTATCTGCTGATATCATCACTCCAAAAGTTCCCAATGAACCACGAAAATACCTGGGACAATTTCACCCTGGGCAACCTGTGTTAGTGAAAATGCCTCAAATTGGCACAGTACCAATGGTGTTAGCTACTCCCAAAAACCCCCATGCACGGGAAGCCAAAGACTGTTCAGGGAAGATACACCGGATCAGCACCCGGTGGATCTCGCCCTCTTTTTAACCCCGTCGGTCAAATGAGACCGAGCAGATTTTCTTTTCCTTTGTGTCTTACAGGAACCTCGGAAGAACTGTACGTGGACAGACGCATTGGCCTACGCTAACCTCGAGTGTCTCCAGGGAATCCTGACATTGATCCTGGCAATAACATTATTTTTGTTATGTATGGCCATCTGGAGGCCTAAATTTTAGAATGACGAATTGGCAGATGGAATTGATGCTATTCAGTTTTATCTTTTTACTCCCTGTTGTTTGTAGTCAAAGAGACCCAGAATGGCCGTGGTCTCAAGCTTATGTAAAACACAATGCGATGGCAGGAACAGGAAAAGGAAAATTGAGCCTGGCCACTGTAGTCCTACATGAAAATGAGGTGTTTTCAAAACATGAGATAGATCAAAGCATAGATAAAGTCGAACCTGACTCAACTCCACAGACTAGTCTGGTTCCACTGCCACTATCTGAAACCCCCGATAATGACACCTTATTGAGCGGACTTAAGAATCTGCCCCTTGATGATGAGCTTTGGGATAATGCACTGTCACGATACACTGCAAGCACTGAGACACTAGAAAACATGAGGGATTTAAATCTCTCCACTCTGGTTATACAAGGAAGTGAAGTATATTCCAGAGATAAATGGAGTTGGAAAGACTCACTCCAAATGGCTAAGCTTGAAGCCGTCCCAGGAAAGAAAATACAAATTAGCTGCCGAGTAATCAATGGGTCTGCTCACCATAGACCAACTGTAATTGAAACCATCCATGTAGACTCTACTAAACCGGACAAATATAACACTGATTGATTGTTACAAAATTATAGAGCCAAACTCAGATTGCTGGCACAACTTCACCTTTATCAAACCTATCATAGTATATTGTATTTGGGGCTACAGGGGCACGGAATTGTTATTTGAATTTATGATTGACTCAAATACATCTGAACCTGTTGAAATGAACCCAAAACCTACACCCCCACAAACTTTCAAGGGTGTAGCTACTCAGCCCTCCATTAGTCTAACTCCTTACACCTTTAACATTGGCCCTTATGCCATTAAACACACAGGTCAACAACAAATACCGTTTAACCCAACATATTCCCTCAAACGAGTAGAATTGTCAATGCAGATTAATATCTCTGCGATCAAACCCACCTGCTCACCATTCCTGAGTACATCTTATGCAGGATGGTCAGCATGGTTAGGCCGGCGAACTGTTGACACCTCACAACGACTGAAGAGAGAGGTGACTGGTATCTTAGGAACAGGACTGGGAGTCTTAAATAGTACAGATGCTGAGATACTTGCAAACAAACTAGTCACAACTACTAGTGATCTAGACAAATTAAAACATCCTCTACAGTCCTCTCTATCAGCATTGGGAAATCACCAATGGCTTTTATCGAATATATTGCCTCAGTGGGAGGAAACAGGTGAAAAAGACCATCAGCTGATCACAAATGCACTTGGTACAACCCCAAACAATGTTTCCTTGGCCCTTAGTTGTATCCAAGCCCAACTGTGGATGCAATCTATGACAGCCGCAATTATAAGGGAAGGTGAAGAAGGCACCTTGCCCACTGAAATTCGAAAAGTAATATGGGATAATGCAATTGAGTTTGAGAGAAAATTTCAGTCCTGGTGGTATCTGGTTAATTTCACCTATGATCCCACTGAGAGCAAAGCCACAGCTTTTGTCTTAACGATACGCAATGCCTCAGTATACACCATATACCCAATCATCGCACTGGGGTTGAATCACCATGGAGCTATACTCCATCCGGTAGAGCATAGAGTGTGGGCACAACAAAACGAGAATAAATGGCAAACTGTTGATGTTGAAGCATGCATTTCACGAGATCAACAAGGATTCATTTGTGAGAGTAATACTCTCAAGGCACAAGACATTTGTCTTGACACCAACCAGAATGTTTGTCATTTTGAGATACAACCTGATGAAACCCCAGAAACTGTGCTTGTATATATTGGGAAAGGGTGTGTTTGCATGAGGTCTCCCTGTACTTTTGTATTCGTAGATGACATAGCAGTAGATATAAGTAATAACTCAAATCTTTGTGTTTGTAACTTTACTAACATCATTGGATGTGACTTCAGTTATTCAGCTCCTGTTACGTCTTTTCAATTGCTACAATCTAATTACACATTGATTCGAGATTTGCTGCCTACCCCTATCGGAATGAATCTCTCACTAGTGAGGAAGTTGCTACAACACGATGAATTGAAGCGATTGTTGAAAGAGGCCCAAGAAAATGGACAAAGAACTCTGATTACTGTCCATCATGATGTTGAAGAAATACACCATGTACTGGAAAGGGTCAAGAGAGACGGTGGACATGAATGGTGGGACACCCTCTTTGGATGGTCACCGACAGCTACAGGACTTTTTAACAAGATGCTCCATCCTGTTGTTGTTCTACTAGTACTCACTGTATTGTGCTTTGCTTTGACAATTGTTTTGCATGTTAGACTTTGGATTATGATGAAACGCTTAACTCGCTTAATCACCCCGCAAGAAGTATTTGCACTTGATATCCCTCGCCATAAGAGGACATGTGATATTCCCCATCAGTATTGATTATCGTGGAGCTTGAGTGACTGTAGTCACGGGGTGGATTATGTGGAATAATTACTAAATTGGCCAAGAATACAAAAATACAGCATTGTTCACACATTAAGGAAAGTCATAAAATCAAGAGGCTTCTGAGGTAGAATACAGCCACAGCTAGCACACGAAGAATGCAACATCTGTGATTCCCTGCGCGAGGTTGTTTGCGAAACTACACGAGGGATGGAACGGAACACGCTTGTTCCGTGGCCTTCCCTTGTGACGAATAGCAGATATGGGGACGAGATGGTACTACGGAACTGATAAGCGGCCTACACGCTACCCGAGCCAACCTTTCGTCAAATGTTGATGAAATGCTGTCCTTTTGTGCGAACTTTGCTCACCACAATGTACCAAAACACACCTCCATCCCGGAGGCTATCCGCCCCCGAGGTGTGAACACTCCTCCTTGAATACATTAATCATAATAAAAGTATGTATGACTAAAGTCACTCAAACTCCACTTTGAAGATAAAAAAATAATATAAAAATAGCCCAAGAGAGAGGGGATGTCAGGGAAGACACCATCGCGAAGAATTCCACCGCTGATTTCCGGGATCAGTCGACGGGCTGAGCCTTTCTTCCCCCCCATAGGGACGCCTTTGGGTAAGACTTCGATTACACCGAGCGCTTTCTCGGGGACTTAGAAATTTCTCTAGAGAATCTCTACCCTACGTTTATAGCCAGGCTGTATCGTTTATAATTTTGTCGCGCGTTTGTATACTTAGCAATATCTTTATTTGCACGTGCTTTGCAGACAGTGTATTTATCACCGGCAATCCTAAAGAACCCGTATATCTGTTGTTTAAATAAACTGCACTGTTTAAGTAGCTAGTCGTTCCGCTTTCTCACTGAACGCGACCAAAACTACAGAGAGGCCGTGCTAGTTCAGGAGCACGACTAGACTGAAGGTGCAGTCCACTATTAGTGTATCCAAATCGTAGTAGTTTAATACATATTAAACGCGATTGGACTGATAGTGCTGAATTGGGCATCACTCAGAATTTAAACCTAGCCGCACCTAGCCTCCCACCTCGGTGAGGAGTGTTAGAACGCAAGGGGGTTTATCTTCTGCCAAAACCGCTTGGCCCCGTTTCACGCAACAGAATTTGGCGTAGTCGGCAGGATTGCCATGGATAAACTGCTGCAAAAATATGATTGTGCCCCTTCCCAGGCTGGGAAGGAGTGGGCCCAAAAATTTTGGAAGGATGAAGAGAAAGTGGTGGAACGTATTGAAGAGTGTCGGGTTTCACAGAAGCTCAGAGCGGGGAAAGGCACGGGTGTGATTTGTGCTGCGTTAGGCGCCTGTTTATCTTGTGCACAACAAGAAGCTAGAGAAACCCCTGCTCCTAATCTGATTTCAGCTGTAGAATATGCAACCCTGAAATCGGAGAATGAGGTGCTGAAGTCATCATTAGCCTTGCAAAAGGAGACAGGAGAAAAATTAAGAACTCACGTCGATAAGCTTGTGAGTGAGAATGAATGTTTAGGAAACCAGAATGCTCAACTTAAAATATTATTAGAAAGGGTGACTGGGCTCTTAGATAAAATGCAGCCCTCGACCCAGGTCCAACAGATTCGTAAGTTAATGTGTTATCCAAATTCCGGAACCCAGACCGGAGATTTTTTGTCTAATAGTGAGGATGACGAAGAAGATGAGGAGGAAAGGACTTTTACTTTGAAATCCCAAGTTTTTCCTTTACGTCCTCTGGTTAAAACTGAAGCTGCGGTTGATGACGATGATGAAATTCACACCACTGTGCGTACCGTTCCACGGACACCAACCGAGTTAACAAAAATAAGGGAGAAATATTCGAGGCGACCAGAAGAGTCAGCTGTTGAGTACGTGTGGCGAGTTTCTTCTGAAGGGGGGGACAGAATTATGCTGAGTGAGGAAGAAGCAGGAGACTCTTGGGGACCAGGAGTGTTTTTAACCACTATGCCTGGGGATCATAATTATTCCCTAACTGCTCGAGCAGCCTATTGGGCAGGGGGTATGGATCCGCGAGAGAGGGGGGAGCCGTTAGAGATTAGAGCTACAGGCTACTCTGATCTGTTTGCGGCTGTACGGAAAGCAGCTTGTCTGCAAGCCATGTATGACAGAGAGGAATTTCGGAAATCCCCAATGTCAGCCCCTATCGACCCCGATCGATTAGCCCCTCTCATCCGTGGTCTTCCCGATTGCCTGAAACCGTTCCTTGTTCGTACTCAAGATCGTATACGAGAGGCTCGGGGTGCTCATAGGCGGGGCCGTCGTCACTACATGCCCACCTGGAATGAATATGTACAGGAAATAGATCAATATGGGCGCCGAATGGGCTGGGCCAGCCTAACTAGTGAGAAATCCTCCGAACACCCCCGAAAGGTTCGCCAAGTCCGAACTCACACTAAAAACCCTAAATCGGAGGAAAGGTTTAAGCCTGATAAGGACCGGAATGAGTTGTGGCGTAAAGCCCTACAATTAGGGGTGCCCCGACAATTCTTGCACGGTGTCCCTACGGGAGACCTCCGTACACTAGTCCAATCTCTAACTAGAAAGAATAATGTGGCTGGGGAGAAAAGTCTAACCAGAGAATCCCCAAGTCGTGAGAAAATTGTGCCTTCTGCACCGGAACGTAACTTGATTGATTTGACAGAGTCCCAGCCAAAAAACTCCTATCCCCGGGGAGGGCAGTGAGCCACCCTGTCCGGCAGGTACTAGCAATTCAATGGCTCTCTCATAAAGACTCCGAACCCGTTATTATCATTCCTGTTGGACCCCGGAAGATATTGGTAAATTTTATTATTGATACTGGAGCCCAAATGTCTGCAATCACTAACGAAACAGCACAACTTCTAGGTATAAATCCCACCCGACGCAGAGTCAACTTCACAGGAATTGATGGTGTGGTAAAAACATGCCCCACTGCAAAAATTAACCTCTGGTTGCCGGGAGAGCAGCGAATGACTAGGGCAGAAGTGTTAGTGGGTGCCTCACATTCTAACCTCCTAGGATTTGACGTGCTGCGTGGGCGAATGTGGAAATTCCCGGATGGAACTGCGTGGAGTTTTGCAGGACGCAAAAAAGGATTAGACGCAGTTAAACTGGGCCTATTAGAAACATCTATACCTTTGCCTCCCTCTAAAATTACCAACGTCCGACAGTACCCACTGCCTGCAGCTGCACTTGCAGGAGCAGACGGGGTGGTATCAGATTTAGAAAAAAGAAACATCATTCAGAGGACTCACTCGCCTTATAATTCACCGGTGTGGCCAGTAAAGAAACCAACCGGGCAATGGCGTTTCACAGTAGATTACCGAAAGTTAAACGCCAACGCTGCACCCCTGACCGCTGCGGTTCCGAGTATCGCGGAAATTGTGACAATGATAAAAGGAGCTGCCCATCCTTGGATGGCTGCCTTAGATGTAAAAGACATGTTTTTTATGATTCCCCTCCTTGAGCAAGACAAAGCGCAGTTTGCATTCACGTGGAAAGGAGTCCAATATACCTTTAACCGACTTCCACAAGGATACAAACATTCCCCCACCATTGCTCATAATGCTTTAGCTAAAGCGCTATCAGAGATTCCTGTTTCACAGGGATGTACAGTATACCAATATATTGACGACATCTTAATAGGGGGGGAGAGAGCCAAGAAAGTGTACAAGACATGATGCAAAACATCCGAAAAACATTATCAGATTTGGGATTGGAAATTCCAGACTCAAAATGTCAGGGACCTGCACAGGAAGTTAAATTCCTGGGGGTCTGGTGGATTAAGGGAGCTGCTTCTGTCCCTCAGGATACCCTGAAAAAAATAGAACATGGACAGAATCCTTCCAGCACGAAGGAGTTACAGCAAGTTCTGGGAACTTTAAGTTATTGGCGTAAACACATCCCTGGCTTTTCCATCATTGCTCGCCCCCTTTATTGTTTGCTCAAAAAAGGTAAATCCTGGGAGTGGACTGAACAACATACTAATGCACTGGAATTGCTAATAAAAGAGCTAAGGTTATTCCAACAACTTGGCCCCATACATCCAACTGACCCTGTCCATGTAGAATGGGGGTCCAGCGAACATGGCTCTCATTGTAACTTATGGCAAAAGGGACCAGCAGGACCGGAGAGACCATTAGAATTTAGCTCTCACTCCTTTAATGATACTGAGAGCAGATATTCAGACCTAGAGAAGGGTTTACTGTCCCTGGTGCGAGCATTGCAACGAGCAGAGCAGATAAGGAGAGAACAGAGCGTGATTGTTCGGGGCCCTTTTCGTCTCCTAGATGTGGTCCGTAAAGGGACAGCACCACCAGCCGGCATTGCCCAGAAACCCACAGTTCGAAAGTGGTATGCTTATTTAGAAGGCATTAATGATATCATGCCAATCTCTGAAGGTAGTATCAAAGTATCCAAGCTCCAGAAGGATATAGATGGTGCCCTATTGTTCCAATCCCCACCAAACAGACCATCTCCAATCCAAGAAGCACCTCCTCTGAAAGAAGGCAGTGATCTTACAGGAGTGTGGTTTACTGATGCGTCATCTCACCGTGAGAACAATAAGTGGAAATACAAGGCCGTAGCACTGGAAGTAGCAATGGGGGAAAGAGCAATTGAAACAGGAGAAGGTAGCGCGCAAGTAGGGGAACTCAGAGCCGTCCTACTAGCTGCACAACGTGGGGCTACTTACATTTACACTGACTCATATGCTGTTTTTAAAGGAGCCACTGAATGGATTGGACACTGGGCAGCCAATGATTGGCAGGTGAATAGAGTCCCAATCTGGGAGACAGAGAGTTGGAAGCAACTGTTGGAAATGGGAGGACAGAGAACATTGCACGTTGGTTGGGTAAAAGGCCATGATCGTTCGAACTCGATCACTGCTCAATTCAACCAACAGGTAGATAGCCTCACGCGGTTGCAGCAAATTGACATTGTAGATGATGGTCGGGAATGGGAACGCTTACTCGAATGGTTACATATTAAGCGTGGCCATACAGGCCGTGCTGATCTGTATCAGGAAGGTCTAGCCCGGGGGTGGCCTGTGTCGGTTAAGCTGTGTGAACAAGTAGTAACCGCCTGTTCACAATGTCGCCTACGACTCAATAAAGATCATCCGAGTAAGGCGCCTCCTTTACACATTCGGGACAAGAAAACATTGTGGCATTCATGGCAAATTGATTATATTGGGCCCTTGAGATCATCAGGTGAGAAAAGATACGTCCTAGTCGGAGTGGAGATTATCTCTGGCCTCGCTATGGCCACCAGCTTCAAATCAGCTACCGGGAACAACACAGTGAAAGGCCTAAAAGGGTGGTTCAGCACACTTCCCCTTCCTGAGGAAATCCAAAGTGATAACGGTTCACACTTTACCGCTACAGTGGTACAAGATTGGGCCAAAGAAGAAGGGATTCGATGGGTATTTCATACTCCCTATTATCCTCAGGCTAATGGCATTGTTGAACGCACCAATGGATTGGTTAAGCGTTTTGCAAAAACTCATGAACCTGGTTGGCATTTGCGATTGGATGATGCCATCTATCAATTAAATAACAGATGGAGTGGAGATGGCTGTCCTAAAATGAAAGCTTTCTGTGTATCTGCTGATATCATCACTCCAAAAGTTCCCAATGAACCACGAAAATACCTGGGACAATTTCACCCTGGGCAACCTGTGTTAATGAAAATGCCTCAAATTGGCACAGTACCAATGGTGTTAGCTACTCCCAAAAACCCCCATGCACGGGAAGCCAAAGACTGTTCAGGGAAGATACACCGGATCAGCACCCGGTGGATCTCGCCCTCTTTTTAACCCCGTCGGTCAAATGAGACCGAGCAGATTTTCTTTTCCTTTGTGTCTTACAGGAACCTCGGAAGAACTGTACGTGGACAGACGCATTGGCCTACGCTAACCTCGAGTGTCTCCAGGGAATCCTGACATTGATCCTGGCAATAATATTATTTTTGTTATGTATGGCCATCTGGAGGCCTAAATTTTAGAATGACGAATTGGCAGATGGAATTGATGCTATTCAGTTTTATCTTTTTACTCCCTGTTGTTTGTAGTCAAAGAGACCCAGAATGGCCGTGGTCTCAAGCTTATGTAAAACACAATGCGATGGCAGGAACAGGAAAAGGAAAATTGAGCCTGGCCACTGTAGTCCTACATGAAAATGAGGTGTTTTCAAAACATGAGATAGATCAAAGCATAGATAAAGTCGAACCTGACTCAACTCCACAGACTAGTCTGGTTCCACTGCCACTATCTGAAACCCCCGATAATGACACCTTATTGAGCGGACTTAAGAATCTGCCCCTTGATGATGAGCTTTGGGATAATGCACTGTCACGATACACTGCAAGCACTGAGACACTAGAAAACATGAGGGATTTAAATCTCTCCACTCTGGTTATACAAGGAAGTGAAGTATATTCCAGAGATAAATGGAGTTGGAAAGACTCACTCCAAATGGCTAAGCTTGAAGCCGTCCCAGGAAAGAAAATACAAATTAGCTGCCGAGTAATCAATGGGTCTGCTCACCATAGACCAACTGTAATTGAAACCATCCATGTAGACTCTACTAAACCGGACAAATATAACACTGATTGATTGTTACAAAATTATAGAGCCAAACTCAGATTGCTGGCACAACTTCACCTTTATCAAACCTATCATAGTATATTGTATTTGGGGCTACAGGGGCACGGAATTGTTATTTGAATTTATGATTGACTCAAATACATCTGAACCTGTTGAAATGAACCCAAAACCTACACCCCCACAAACTTTCAAGGGTGTAGCTACTCAGCCCTCCATTAGTCTAACTCCTTACACCTTTAACATTGGCCCTTATGCCATTAAACACACAGGTCAACAACAAATACCGTTTAACCCAACATATTCCCTCAAACGAGTAGAATTGTCAATGCAGATTAATATCTCTGCGATCAAACCCACCTGCTCACCATTCCTGAGTACATCTTATGCAGGATGGTCAGCATGGTTAGGCCGGCGAACTGTTGACACCTCACAACGACTGAAGAGAGAGGTGACTGGTATCTTAGGAACAGGACTGGGAGTCTTAAATAGTACAGATGCTGAGATACTTGCAAACAAACTAGTCACAACTACTAGTGATCTAGACAAATTAAAACATCCTCTACAGTCCTCTCTATCAGCATTGGGAAATCACCAATGGCTTTTATCGAATATATTGCCTCAGTGGGAGGAAACAGGTGAAAAAGACCATCAGCTGATCACAAATGCACTTGGTACAACCCCAAACAATGTTTCCTTGGCCCTTAGTTGTATCCAAGCCCAACTGTGGATGCAATCTATGACAGCCGCAATTATAAGGGAAGGTGAAGAAGGCACCTTGCCCACTGAAATTCGAAAAGTAATATGGGATAATGCAATTGAGTTTGAGAGAAAATTTCAATCCTGGTGGTATCTGGTTAATTTCACCTATGACCCCACTGAGAGCAAAGCCACAGCTTTTGTCTTAACGATACGCAATGCCTCAGTATACACCATATACCCAATCATCGCACTGGGGTTGAATCACCATGGAGCTATACTCCATCCGGTAGAGCATAGAGTGTGGGCACAACAAAACGAGAATAAATGGCAAACTGTTGATGTTGAAGCATGCATTTCACGAGATCAACAAGGATTCATTTGTGAGAGTAATACTCTCAAGGCACAAGACATTTGTCTTGACACCAACCAGAATGTTTGTCATTTTGAGATACAACCTGATGAAACCCCAGAAACTGTGCTTGTATATATTGGGAAAGGGTGTGTTTGCATGAGGTCTCCCTGTACTTTTGTATTCGTAGATGACATAGCAGTAGATATAAGTAATAACTCAAATCTTTGTGTTTGTAACTTTACTAACATCATTGGATGTGACTTCAGTTATTCAGCTCCTGTTACGTCTTTTCAATTGCTACAATCTAATTACACATTGATTCGAGATTTGCTGCCTACCCCTATCGGAATGAATCTCTCACTAGTGAGGAAGTTGCTACAACACGATGAATTGAAGCGATTGTTGAAAGAGGCCCAAGAAAATGGACAAAGAACTCTGATTACTGTCCATCATGATGTTGAAGAAATACACCATGTACTGGAAAGGGTCAAGAGAGACGGTGGACATGAACGGTGGGACACCCTCTTTGGATGGTCACCGACAGCTACAGGACTTTTTAACAAGATGCTCCATCCTGTTGTTGTTCTACTAGTACTCACTGTATTGTGCTTTGCTTTGACAATTGTTTTGCATGTTAGACTTTGGATTATGATGAAACGCTTAACTCCCTTAATCACCCCGCAAGAAGTATTTGCACTTGATATCCCTCGCCATAAGAGGACATGTGATATTCCCCATCAGTATTGATTATTGTGGAGCTTGAGTGACCGTAGTCACGGGGTGGATTATGTGGAATAATTACTAAATTGGCCAAGAATACAAAAATACAGCATTGTTCACACATTAAGGAAAGTCATAAAATCAAGAGGCTTCTGAGGTAGAATACAGCCACAGCTAGCACACGAAGAATGCAACATCTGTGATTCCCTGCGCGAGGTTGTTTGCGAAACTACACGAGGGATGGAACGGAACACGCTTGTTCCGTGGCCTTCCCTTGTGACGAATAGCAGATATGGGGACGAGATGGTACTACGGAACTGATAAGCGGCCTACACGCTACCCGAGCCAACCTTTCGTCAAATGTTGATGAAATGCTGTCCTTTTGTGCGAACTTTGCTCACCACAATGTACCAAAACACACCTCCATCCCGGAGGCTATCCGCCCCCGAGGTGTGAACACTCCTCCTTGAATACATTAATCATAATAAAAGTATGTATGACTAAAGTCACTCAAACTCCACTTTGAAGATAAAAAAATAATATAAAAATAGCCCAAGAGAGAGGGGATGTCAGGGAAGACACCATCGCGAAGAATTCCACCGCTGATTTCCGGGATCAGTCGACGGGCTGAGCCTTTCTTCCCCCCCATAGGGACGCCTTTGGGTAAGACTTCGATTACACCGAGCGCTTTCTCGGGGACTTAGAAATTTCTCTAGAGAATCTCTACCCTACGTTTATAGCCAGGCTGTATCGTTTATAATTTTGTCGCGCGTTTGTATACTTAGCAATATCTTTATTTGCACGTGCTTTGCAGACAGTGTATTTATCACCGGCAATCCTAAAGAACCTGTATATCTGTTGTTTAAATAAACTGCACTGTTTAAGTAGCTAGTCGTTCCGCTTTCTCACTGAACGCGACCAAAACTACAGAGAGGCCGTGCTAGTTCAGGAGCACGACTAGACTGAAGGTGCAGTCCACTATTAGTGTATCCAAATCGTAGTAGTTTAATACATATTAAACGCGATTGGACTGATAGTGCTGAATTGGGCATCACTCAGAATTTAAACCTAGCCGCACCTAGCCTCCCACCTCGGTGAGGAGTGTTAGAACGCAAGGGGGTTTATCTTCTGCCAAAACCGCTTGGCCCCGTTTCACGCAACAGAATTTGGCGTAGTCGGCAGGATTGCCATGGATAAACTGCTGCAAAAATATGATTGTGCCCCTTCCCAGGCTGGGAAGGAGTGGGCCCAAAAATTTTGGAAGGATGAAGAGAAAGTGGTGGAACGTATTGAAGAGTGTCGGGTTTCACAGAAGCTCAGAGCGGGGAAAGGCAAGGGTGTGATTTGTGCTGCGTTAGGCGCCTGTTTATCTTGTGCACAACAAGAAGCTAGAGAAACCCCTGCTCCTAATCTGATTTCAGCTGTAGAATATGCAACCCTGAAATCGGAGAATGAGGTGCTGAAGTCATCATTAGCCTTGCAAAAGGAGGCAGGAGAAAAATTAAGAACTCACGTCGATAAGCTTGTGAGTGAGAATGAATGTTTAGGAAACCAGAATGCTCAACTTAAAATATTATTAGAAAGGGTGACTGGGCTCTTAGATAAAATGCAGCCCTCGACCCAGGTCCAACAGATTCGTAAGTTAATGTGTTATCCAAATTCCGGAACCCAGACCGGAGATTTTTTGTCTAATAGTGAGGATGACGAAGAAGATGAGGAGGAAAGGACTTTTACTTTGAAATCCCAAGTTTTTCCTTTACGTCCTCTGGTTAAAACTGAAGCTGCGGTTGATGACGATGATGAAATTCACACCACTGTGCGTACCGTTCCACGGACACCAACCGAGTTAACAAAAATAAGGGAGAAATATTCGAGGCGACCAGAAGAGTCAGCTGTTGAGTACGTGTGGCGAGTTTCTTCTGAAGGGGGGGACAGAATTATGCTGAGTGAGGAAGAAGCAGGAGACTCTTGGGGACCAGGAGTGTTTTTAACCACTATGCCTGGGGATCATAATTATTCCCTAACTGCTCGAGCAGCCTATTGGGCAGGGGGTATGGATCCGCGAGAGAGGGGGGAGCCGTTAGAGATTAGAGCTACAGGCTACTCTGATCTGTTTGCGGCTGTACGGAAAGCAGCTTGTCTGCAAGCCATGTATGACAGAGAGGAATTTCGGAAATCCCCAATGTCAGCCCCTATCGACCCCGATCGATTAGCCCCTCTCATCCGTGGTCTTCCCGATTGCCTGAAACCGTTCCTTGTTCGTACTCAAGATCGTATACGAGAGGCTCGGGGTGCTCATAGGCGGGGCCGTCGTCACTACATGCCCACCTGGAATGAATATGTACAGGAAATAGATCAATATGGGCGCCGAATGGGCTGGGCCAGCCTAACTAGTGAGAAATCCTCCGAACACCCCCGAAAGGTTCGCCAAGTCCGAACTCACACTAAAAACCCTAAATCGGAGGAAAGGTTTAAGCCTGATAAGGACCGGAATGAGTTGTGGCGTAAAGCCCTACAATTAGGGGTGCCCCGACAATTCTTGCACGGTGTCCCTACGGGAGACCTCCGTACACTAGTCCAATCTCTAACTAGAAAGAATAATGTGGCTGGGGAGAAAAGTCTAACCAGAGAATCCCCAAGTCGTGAGAAAATTGTGCCTTCTGCACCGGAACGTAACTTGATTGATTTGACAGAGTCCCAGCCAAAAAACTCCTATCCCCGGGGAGGGCAGTGAGCCACCCTGTCCGGCAGGTACTAGCAATTCAATGGCTCTCTCATAAAGACTCCGAACCCGTTATTATCATTCCTGTTGGACCCCGGAAGATATTGGTAAATTTTATTATTGATACTGGAGCCCAAATGTCTGCAATCACTAACGAAACAGCACAACTTCTAGGTATAAATCCCACCCGACGCAGAGTCAACTTCACAGGAATTGATGGTGTGGTAAAAACATGCCCCACTGCAAAAATTAACCTCTGGTTGCCGGGAGAGCAGCGAATGACTAGGGCAGAAGTGTTAGTGGGTGCCTCACATTCTAACCTCCTAGGATTTGACGTGCTGCGTGGGCGAATGTGGAAATTCCCGGATGGAACTGCGTGGAGTTTTGCAGGACGCAAAAAAGGATTAGACGCAGTTAAACTGGGCCTATTAGAAACATCTATACCTTTGCCTCCCTCTAAAATTACCAACGTCCGACAGTACCCACTGCCTGCAGCTGCACTTGCAGGAGCAGACGGGGTGGTATCAGATTTAGAAAAAAGAAACATCATTCAGAGGACTCACTCGCCTTATAATTCACCGGTGTGGCCAGTAAAGAAACCAACCGGGCAATGGCGTTTCACAGTAGATTACCGAAAGTTAAACGCCAACACTGCACCCCTGACCGCTGCGGTTCCGAGTATCGCGGAAATTGTGACAATGATAAAAGGAGCTGCCCATCCTTGGATGGCTGCCTTAGATGTAAAAGACATGTTTTTTATGATTCCCCTCCTTGAGCAAGACAAAGCGCAGTTTGCATTCACGTGGAAAGGAGTCCAATATACCTTTAACCGACTTCCACAAGGATACAAACATTCCCCCACCATTGCTCATAATGCTTTAGCTAAAGCGCTATCAGAGATTCCTGTTTCACAGGGATGTACAGTATACCAATATATTGACGACATCTTAATAGGGGGGGAGAGAGCCAAGAAAGTGTACAAGACATGATGCAAAACATCCGAAAAACATTATCAGATTTGGGATTGGAAATTCCAGACTCAAAATGTCAGGGACCTGCACAGGAAGTTAAATTCCTGGGGGTCTGGTGGATTAAGGGAGCTGCTTCTGTCCCTCAGGATACCCTGAAAAAAATAGAACATGGACAGAATCCTTCCAGCACGAAGGAGTTACAGCAAGTTCTGGGAACTTTAAGTTATTGGCGTAAACACATCCCTGGCTTTTCCATCATTGCTCGCCCCCTTTATTGTTTGCTCAAAAAAGGTAAATCCTGGGAGTGGACTGAACAACATACTAATGCACTGGAATTGCTAATAAAAGAGCTAAGGTTATTCCAACAACTTGGCCCCATACATCCAACTGACCCTGTCCATGTAGAATGGGGGTCCAGCGAACATGGTTCTCATTGTAACTTATGGCAAAAGGGACCAGCAGGACCGGAGAGACCATTAGAATTTAGCTCTCACTCCTTTAATGATACTGAGAGCAGATATTCAGACCTAGAGAAGGGTTTACTGTCCCTGGTGCGAGCATTGCAACGAGCAGAGCAGATAAGGAGAGAACAGAGCGTGATTGTTCGGGGCCCTTTTCGTCTCCTAGACGTGGTCCGTAAAGGGACAGCACCACCAGCCGGCATTGCCCAGAAACCCACAGTTCGAAAGTGGTATGCTTATTTAGAAGGCATTAATGATATCATGCCAATCTCTGAAGGTAGTATCAAAGTATCCAAGCTCCAGAAGGATATAGATGGTGCCCTATTGTTCCAATCCCCACCAAACAGACCATCTCCAATCCAAGAAGCACCTCCTCTGAAAGAAGGCAGTGATCTTACAGGAGTGTGGTTTACTGATGCGTCATCTCACCGTGAGAACAATAAGTGGAAATACAAGGCCGTAGCACTGGAAGTAGCAACGGGGGAAAGAGCAATTGAAACAGGAGAAGGTAGCGCACAAGTAGGGGAACTCAGAGCCGTCCTACTAGCTGCACAACGTGGGGCTACTTACATTTACACTGACTCATATGCTGTTTTTAAAGGAGCCACTGAATGGATTGGACACTGGGCAGCCAATGATTGGCAGGTGAATAGAGTCCCAATCTGGGAGACAGAGAGTTGGAAGCAACTGTTGGAAATGGGAGGACAGAGAACATTGCACGTTGGTTGGGTAAAAGGCCATGATCGTTCGAACTCGATCACTGCTCAATTCAACCAACAGGTAGATAGCCTCACGCGGTTGCAGCAAATTGACATTGTAGATGATGGTCGGGAATGGGAACGCTTACTCGAATGGTTACATATTAAGCGTGGCCATACAGGCCGTGCTGATCTGTATCAGGAAGGTCTAGCCCGGGGGTGGCCTGTGTCGGTTAAGCTGTGTGAACAAGTAGTAACCGCCTGTTCACAATGTCGCCTACGACTCAATAAAGATCATCCGAGTAAGGCGCCTCCTTTACACATTCGGGACAAGAAAACATTGTGGCATTCATGGCAAATTGATTATATTGGGCCCTTGAGATCATCAGGTGAGAAAAGATACGTCCTAGTCGGAGTGGAGATTATCTCTGGCCTCGCTATGGCCACCAGCTTCAAATCAGCTACCGGGAACAACACAGTGAAAGGCCTAAAAGGGTGGTTCAGCACACTTCCCCTTCCTGAGGAAATCCAAACTGATAACGGTTCACACTTTACCGCTACAGTGGTACAAGATTGGGCCAAAGAAGAAGGGATTCGATGGGTATTTCATACTCCCTATTATCCTCAGGCTAATGGCATTGTTGAACGCACCAATGGATTGGTTAAGCGTTTTGCAAAAACTCATGAACCTGGTTGGCATTTGCCATTGGATGATGCCATCTATCAATTAAATAACAGATGGAGTGGAGATGGCTGTCCTAAAATGAAAGCTTTCTGTGTATCTGCTGATATCATCACTCCAAAAGTTCCCAATGAACCACGAAAATACCTGGGACAATTTCACCCTGGGCAACCTGTGTTAGTGAAAATGCCTCAAATTGGCACAGTACCAATGGTGTTAGCTACTCCCAAAAACCCCCATGCACGGGAAGCCAAAGACTGTTCAGGGAAGATACACCGGATCAGCACCCGGTGGATCTCGCCCTCTTTTTAACCCCGTCGGTCAAATGAGACCGAGCAGATTTTCTTTTCCTTTGTGTCTTACAGGAACCTCGGAAGAACTGTACGTGGACAGACGCATTGGCCTACGCTAACCTCGAGTGTCTCCAGGGAATCCTGACATTGATCCTGGCAATAATATTATTTTTGTTATGTATGGCCATCTGGAGGCCTAAATTTTAGAATGACGAATTGGCAGATGGAATTGATGCTATTCAGTTTTATCTTTTTACTCCCTGTTGTTTGTAGTCAAAGAGACCCAGAATGGCCGTGGTCTCAAGCTTATGTAAAACACAATGCGATGGCAGGAACAGGAAAAGGAAAATTGAGCCTGGCCACTGTAGTCCTACATGAAAATGAGGTGTTTTCAAAACATGAGATAGATCAAAGCATAGATAAAGTCGAACCTGACTCAACTCCACAGACTAGTCTGGTTCCACTGCCACTATCTGAAACCCCCGATAATGACACCTTATTGAGCGGACTTAAGAATCTGCCCCTTGATGATGAGCTTTGGGATAATGCACTGTCACGATACACTGCAAGCACTGAGACACTAGAAAACATGAGGGATTTAAATCTCTCCACTCTGGTTATACAAGGAAGTGAAGTATATTCCAGAGATAAATGGAGTTGGAAAGACTCACTCCAAATGGCTAAGCTTGAAGCCGTCCCAGGAAAGAAAATACAAATTAGCTGCCGAGTAATCAATGGGTCTGCTCACCATAGACCAACTGTAATTGAAACCATCCATGTAGACTCTACTAAACCGGACAAACATAACACTGATTGATTGTTACAAAATTATAGAGCCAAACTCAGATTGCTGGCACAACTTCACCTTTATCAAACCTATCATAGTATATTGTATTTGGGGCTACAGGGGCACGGAATTGTTATTTGAATTTATGATTGACTCAAATACATCTGAACCTGTTGAAATGAACCCAAAACCTACACCCCCACAAACTTTCAAGGGTGTAGCTACTCAGCCCTCCATTAGTCTAACTCCTTACACCTTTAACATTGGCCCTTATGCCATTAAACACACAGGTCAACAACAAATACCGTTTAACCCAACATATTCCCTCAAACGAGTAGAATTGTCAATGCAGATTAATATCTCTGCGATCAAACCCACCTGCTCACCATTCCTGAGTACATCTTATGCAGGATGGTCAGCATGGTTAGGCCGGCGAACTGTTGACACCTCACAACGACTGAAGAGAGAGGTGACTGGTATCTTAGGAACAGGACTGGGAGTCTTAAATAGTACAGATGCTGAGATACTTGCAAACAAACTAGTCACAACTACTAGTGCTCTAGACAAATTAAAACATCCTCTACAGTCCTCTCTATCAGCATTGGGAAATCACCAATGGCTTTTATCGAATATATTGCCTCAGTGGGAGGAAACAGGTGAAAAAGACCATCAGCTGATCACAAATGCACTTGGTACAACCCCAAACAATGTTTCCTTGGCCCTTAGTTGTATCCAAGCCCAACTGTGGATGCAATCTATGACAGCCGCAATTATAAGGGAAGGTGAAGAAGGCACCTTGCCCACTGAAATTCGAAAAGTAATATGGGATAATGCAATTGAGTTTGAGAGAAAATTTCAATCCTGGTGGTATCTGGTTAATTTCACCTATGATCCCACTGAGAGCAAAGCCACAGCTTTTGTCTTAACGATACGCAATGCCTCAGTATACACCATATACCCAATCATCGCACTGGGGTTGAATCACCATGGAGCTATACTCCATCCGGTAGAGCATAGAGTGTGGGCACAACAAAATGAGAATAAATGGCAAACTGTTGATGTTGAAGCATGCATTTCACGAGATCAACAAGGATTCATTTGTGAGAGTAATACTCTCAAGGCACAAGACATTTGTCTTGACACCAACCAGAATGTTTGTCATTTTGAGATACAACCTGATGAAACCCCAGAAACTGTGCTTGTATATATTGGGAAAGGGTGTGTTTGCATGAGGTCTCCCTGTACTTTTGTATTCGTAGATGACATAGCAGTAGATATAAGTAATAACTCAAATCTTTGTGTTTGTAACTTTACTAACATCATTGGATGTGACTTCAGTTATTCAGCTCCTGTTACGTCTTTTCAATTGCTACAATCTAATTACACATTGATTCGAGATTTGCTGCCTACCCCTATCGGAATGAATCTCTCACTAGTGAGGAAGTTGCTACAACACGATGAATTGAAGCGATTGTTGAAAGAGGCCCAAGAAAATGGACAAAGAACTCTGATTACTGTCCATCATGATGTTGAAGAAATACACCATGTACTGGAAAGGGTCAAGAGAGACGGTGGACATGAATGGTGGGACACCCTCTTTGGATGGTCACCGACAGCTACAGGACTTTTTAACAAGATGCTCCATCCTGTTGTTGTTCTACTAGTACTCACTGTATTGTGCTTTGCTTTGACAATTGTTTTGCATGTTAGACTTTGGATTATGATGAAACGCTTAACTCGCTTAATCACCCCGCAAGAAGTATTTGCACTTGATATCCCTCGCCATAAGAGGACATGTGATATTCCCCATCAGTATTGATTATCGTGGAGCTTGAGTGACTGTAGTCACGGGGTGGATTATGTGGAATAATTACTAAATTGGCCAAGAATACAAAAATACAGCATTGTTCACACATTAAGGAAAGTCATAAAATCAAGAGGCTTCTGAGGTAGAATACAGCCACAGCTAGCACACGAAGAATGCAACATCTGTGATTCCCTGCGCGAGGTTGTTTGCGAAACTACACGAGGGATGGAACGGAACACGCTTGTTCCGTGGCCTTCCCTTGTGACGAATAGCAGATATGGGGACGAGATGGTACTACGGAACTGATAAGCGGCCTACACGCTACCCGAGCCAACCTTTCGTCAAATGTTGATGAAATGCTGTCCTTTTGTGCGAACTTTGCTCACCACAATGTACCAAAACACACCTCCATCCCGGAGGCTATCCGCCCCCGAGGTGTGAACACTCCTCCTTGAATACATTAATCATAATAAAAGTATGTATGACTAAAGTCACTCAAACTCCACTTTGAAGATAAAAAAATAATATAAAAATAGCCCAAGAGAGAGGGGATGTCAGGGAAGACACCATCGCGAAGAATTCCACCGCTGATTTCCGGGATCAGTCGACGGGCTGAGCCTTTCTTCCCCCCCATAGGGACGCCTTTGGGTAAGACTTCGATTACACCGAGCGCTTTCTCGGGGACTTAGAAATTTCTCTAGAGAATCTCTACCCTACGTTTATAGCCAGGCTGTATCGTTTATAATTTTGTCGCGCGTTTGTATACTTAGCAATATCTTTATTTGCACGTGCTTTGCAGACAGTGTATTTATCACCGGCAATCCTAAAGAACCTGTATATCTGTTGTTTAAATAAACTGCACTGTTTAAGTAGCTAGTCATTCCGCTTTCTCACTGAATGCGACCAAAACTACAGAGAGGCCGTGCTAGTTCAGGAGCACGACTAGACTGAAGGTGCAGTCCACTATTAGTGTATCCAAATCGTAGTAGTTTAATACATATTAAACGCGATTGGACTGATAGTGCTGAATTGGGCATCACTCAGAATTTAAACCTAGCCGCACCTAGCCTCCCACCTCGGTGAGGAGTGTTAGAACGCAAGGGGGTTTATCTTCTGCCAAAACCGCTTGGCCCCGTTCCACGCAACAGAATTTGGCGTAGTCGGCAGGATTGCCATGGATAAACTGCTGCAAAAATATGATTGTGCCCCTTCCCAGGCTGGGAAGGAGTGGGCCCAAAAATTTTGGAAGGATGAAGAGAAAGTGGTGGAACGTATTGAAGAGTGTCGGGTTTCACAGAAGCTCAGAGCGGGGAAAGGCAAGGGTGTGATTTGTGCTGTGTTAGGCGCCTGTTTATCTTGTGCACAACAAGAAGCTAGAGAAACCCCTGCTCCTAATCTGATTTCAGCTGTAGAATATGCAACCCTGAAATCGGAGAATGAGGTGCTGAAGTCATCATTAGCCTTGCAAAAGGAGACAGGAGAAAAATTAAGAACTCACGTCGATAAGCTTGTGAGTGAGAATGAATGTTTAGGAAACCAGAATGCTCAACTTAAAATATTATTAGAAAGGGTGACTGGGCTCTTAGATAAAATGCAGCCCTCGACCCAGGTCCAACAGATTCGTAAGTTAATGTGTTATCCAAATTCCGGAACCCAGACCGGAGATTTTTTGTCTAATAGTGAGGATGACGAAGAAGATGAGGAGGAAAGGACTTTTACTTTGAAATCCCAAGTTTTTCCTTTACGTCCTCTGGTTAAAACTGAGGCTGCGGTTGATGACGATGATGAAATTCACACCACTGTGCGTACCGTTCCACGGACACCAACCGAGTTAACAAAAATAAGGGAGAAATATTCGAGGCGACCAGAAGAGTCAGCTGTTGAGTACGTGTGGCGAGTTTCTTCTGAAGGGGGGGACAGAATTATGCTGAGTGAGGAAGAAGCAGGAGACTCTTGGGGACCAGGAGTGTTTTTAACCACTATGCCTGGGGATCATAATTATTCCCTAACTGCTCGAGCAGCCTATTGGGCAGGGGGTATGGATCCGCGAGAGAGGGGGGAGCCGTTAGAGATTAGAGCTACAGGCTACTCTGATCTGTTTGCGGCTGTACGGAAAGCAGCTTGTCTGCAAGCCATGTATGACAGAGAGGAATTTCGGAAATCCCCAATGTCAGCCCCTATCGACCCCGATCGATTAGCCCCTCTCATCCGTGGTCTTCCCGATTGCCTGAAACCGTTCCTTGTTCGTACTCAAGATCGTATACGAGAGGCTCGGGGTGCTCATAGGCGGGGCCGTCGTCACTACATGCCCACCTGGAATGAATATGTACAGGAAATAGATCAATATGGGCGCCGAATGGGCTGGGCCAGCCTAACTAGTGAGAAATCCTCCGAACACCCCCGAAAGGTTCGCCAAGTCCGAACTCACACTAAAAACCCTAAATCGGAGGAAAGGTTTAAGCCTGATAAGGACCGGAATGAGTTGTGGCGTAAAGCCCTACAATTAGGGGTGCCCCGACAATTCTTGCACGGTGTCCCTACGGGAGACCTCCGTACACTAGTCCAATCTCTAACTAGAAAGAATAATGTGGCTGGGGAGAAAAGTCTAACCAGAGAATCCCCAAGTCGTGAGAAAATTGTGCCTTCTGCACCGGAACGTAACTTGATTGATTTGACAGAGTCCCAGCCAAAAAACTCCTATCCCCGGGGAGGGCAGTGAGCCACCCTGTCCGGCAGGTACTAGCAATTCAATGGCTCTCTCATAAAGACTCCGAACCCGTTATTATCATTCCTGTTGGACCCCGGAAGATATTGGTAAATTTTATTATTGATACTGGAGCCCAAATGTCTGCAATCACTAACGAAACAGCACAACTTCTAGGTATAAATCCCACCCGACGCAGAGTCAACTTCACAGGAATTGATGGTGTGGTAAAAACATGCCCCACTGCAAAAATTAACCTCTGGTTGCCGGGAGAGCAGCGAATGACTAGGGCAGAAGTGTTAGTGGGTGCCTCACATTCTAACCTCCTAGGATTTGACGTGCTGCGTGGGCGAATGTGGAAATTCCCGGATGGAACTGCGTGGAGTTTTGCAGGACGCAAAAAAGGATTAGACACAGTTAAACTGGGCCTATTAGAAACATCTATACCTTTGCCTCCCTCTAAAATTACCAACGTCCGACAGTACCCACTGCCTGCAGCTGCACTTGCAGGAGCAGACGGGGTGGTATCAGATTTAGAAAAAAGAAACATCATTCAGAGGACTCACTCGCCTTATAATTCACCGGTGTGGCCAGTAAAGAAACCAACCGGGCAATGGCGTTTCACAGTAGATTACCGAAAGTTAAACGCCAACGCTGCACCCCTGACCGCTGCGGTTCCGAGTATCGCGGAAATTGTGACAATGATAAAAGGAGCTGCCCATCCTTGGATGGCTGCCTTAGATGTAAAAGACATGTTTTTTATGATTCCCCTCCTTGAGCAAGACAAAGCGCAGTTTGCATTCACGTGGAAAGGAGTCCAATATACCTTTAACCGACTTCCACAAGGATACAAACATTCCCCCACCATTGCTCATAATGCTTTAGCTAAAGCGCTATCAGAGATTCCTGTTTCACAGGGATGTACAGTATACCAATATATTGACGACATCTTAATAGGGGGGGAGAGAGCCAAGAAAGTGTACAAGACATGATGCAAAACATCCGAAAAACATTATCAGATTTGGGATTGGAAATTCCAGACTCAAAATGTCAGGGACCTGCACAGGAAGTTAAATTCCTGGGGGTCTGGTGGATTAAGGGAGCTGCTTCTGTCCCTCAGGATACCCTGAAAAAAATAGAACATGGACAGAATCCTTCCAGCACGAAGGAGTTACAGCAAGTTCTGGGAACTTTAAGTTATTGGCGTAAACACATCCCTGGCTTTTCCATCATTGCTCGCCCCCTTTATTGTTTGCTCAAAAAAGGTAAATCCTGGGAGTGGACTGAACAACATACTAATGCACTGGAATTGCTAATAAAAGAGCTAAGGTTATTCCAACAACTTGGCCCCATACATCCAACTGACCCTGTCCATGTAGAATGGGGGTCCAGCGAACATGGTTCTCATTGTAACTTATGGCAAAAGGGACCAGCAGGACCGGAGAGACCATTAGAATTTAGCTCTCACTCCTTTAATGATACTGAGAGCAGATATTCAGACCTAGAGAAGGGTTTACTGTCCCTGGTGCGAGCATTGCAACGAGCAGAGCAGATAAGGAGAGAACAGAGCGTGATTGTTCGGGGCCCTTTTCGTCTCCTAGATGTGGTCCGTAAAGGGACAGCACCACCAGCCGGCATTGCCCAGAAACCCACAGTTCGAAAGTGGTATGCTTATTTAGAAGGCATTAATGATATCATGCCAATCTCTGAAGGTAGTATCAAAGTATCCAAGCTCCAGAAGGATATAGATGGTGCCCTATTGTTCCAATCCCCACCAAACAGACCATCTCCAATCCAAGAAGCACCTCCTCTGAAAGAAGGCAGTGATCTTACAGGAGTGTGGTTTACTGATGCGTCATCTCACCGTGAGAACAATAAGTGGAAATACAAGGCCGTAGCACTGGAAGTAGCAACGGGGGAAAGAGCAATTGAAACAGGAGAAGGTAGCGCACAAGTAGGGGAACTCAGAGCCGTCCTACTAGCTGCACAACGTGGGGCTACTTACATTTACACTGACTCATATGCTGTTTTTAAAGGAGCCACTGAATGGATTGGACACTGGGCAGCCAATGATTGGCAGGTGAATAGAGTCCCAATCTGGGAGACAGAGAGTTGGAAGCAACTGTTGGAAATGGGAGGACAGAGAACATTGCACATTGGTTGGGTAAAAGGCCATGATCGTTCGAACTCGATCACTGCTCAATTCAACCAACAGGTAGATAGCCTCACGCGGTTGCAGCAAATTGACATTGTAGATGATGGTCGGGAATGGGAACGCTTACTCGAATGGTTACATATTAAGCGTGGCCATACAGGCCGTGCTGATCTGTATCAGGAAGGTCTAGCCCGGGGGTGGCCTGTGTCGGTTAAGCTGTGTGAACAAGTAGTAACCGCCTGTTCACAATGTCGCCTACGACTCAATAAAGATCATCCGAGTAAGGCGCCTCCTTTACACATTCGGGACAAGAAAACATTGTGGCATTCATGGCAAATTGATTATATTGGGCCCTTGAGATCATCAGGTGAGAAAAGATACGTCCTAGTCGGAGTGGAGATTATCTCTGGCCTCGCTATGGCCACCAGCTTCAAATCAGCTACCGGGAACAACACAGTGAAAGGCCTAAAAGGGTGGTTCAGCACACTTCCCCTTCCTGAGGAAATCCAAAGTGATAACGGTTCACACTTTACCGCTACAGTGGTACAAGATTGGGCCAAAGAAGAAGGGATTCGATGGGTATTTCATACTCCCTATTATCCTCAGGCTAATGGCATTGTTGAACGCACCAATGGATTGGTTAAGCGTTTTGCAAAAACTCATGAACCTGGTTGGCATTTGCCATTGGATGATGCCATCTATCAATTAAATAACAGATGGAGTGGAGATGGCTGTCCTAAAATGAAAGCTTTCTGTGTATCTGCTGATATCATCACTCCAAAAGTTCCCAATGAACCACGAAAATACCTGGGACAATTTCACCCTGGGCAACCTGTGTTAGTGAAAATGCCTCAAATTGGCACAGTACCAATGGTGTTAGCTACTCCCAAAAACCCCCATGCACGGGAAGCCAAAGACTGTTCAGGGAAGATACACCGGATCAGCACCCGGTGGATCTCGCCCTCTTTTTAACCCCGTCGGTCAAATGAGACCGAGCAGATTTTCTTTTCCTTTGTGTCTTACAGGAACCTCGGAAGAACTGTACGTGGACAGACGCATTGGCCTACGCTAACCTCGAGTGTCTCCAGGGAATCCTGACATTGATCCTGGCAATAATATTATTTTTGTTATGTATGGCCATCTGGAGGCCTAAATTTTAGAATGACGAATTGGCAGATGGAATTGATGCTATTCAGTTTTATCTTTTTACTCCCTGTTGTTTGTAGTCAAAGAGACCCAGAATGGCCGTGGTCTCAAGCTTATGTAAAACACAATGCGATGGCAGGAACAGGAAAAGGAAAATTGAGCCTGGCCACTGTAGTCCTACATGAAAATGAGGTGTTTTCAAAACATGAGATAGATCAAAGCATAGATAAAGTCGAACCTGACTCAACTCCACAGACTAGTCTGGTTCCACTGCCACTATCTGAAACCCCCGATAATGACACCTTATTGAGCGGACTTAAGAATCTGCCCCTTGATGATGAGCTTTGGGATAATGCACTGTCACGATACACTGCAAGCACTGAGACACTAGAAAACATGAGGGATTTAAATCTCTCCACTCTGGTTATACAAGGAAGTGAAGTATATTCCAGAGATAAATGGAGTTGGAAAGACTCACTCCAAATGGCTAAGCTTGAAGCCGTCCCAGGAAAGAAAATACAAATTAGCTGCCGAGTAATCAATGGGTCTGCTCACCATAGACCAACTGTAATTGAAACCATCCATGTAGACTCTACTAAACCGGACAAATATAACACTGATTGATTGTTACAAAATTATAGAGCCAAACTCAGATTGCTGGCACAACTTCACCTTTATCAAACCTATCATAGTATATTGTATTTGGGGCTACAGGGGCACGGAATTGTTATTTGAATTTATGATTGACTCAAATACATCTGAACCTGTTGAAATGAACCCAAAACCTACACCCCCACAAACTTTCAAGGGTGTAGCTACTCAGCCCTCCATTAGTCTAACTCCTTACACCTTTAACATTGGCCCTTATGCCATTAAACACACAGGTCAACAACAAATACCGTTTAACCCAACATATTCCCTCAAACGAGTAGAATTGTCAATGCAGATTAATATCTCTGCGATCAAACCCACCTGCTCACCATTCCTGAGTACATCTTATGCAGGATGGTCAGCATGGTTAGGCCGGCGAACTGTTGACACCTCACAACGACTGAAGAGAGAGGTGACTGGTATCTTAGGAACAGGACTGGGAGTCTTAAATAGTACAGATGCTGAGATACTTGCAAACAAACTAGTCACAACTACTAGTGATCTAGACAAATTAAAACATCCTCTACAGTCCTCTCTATCAGCATTGGGAAATCACCAATGGCTTTTATCGAATATATTGCCTCAGTGGGAGGAAACAGGTGAAAAAGACCATCAGCTGATCACAAATGCACTTGGTACAACCCCAAACAATGTTTCCTTGGCCCTTAGTTGTATCCAAGCCCAACTGTGGATGCAATCTATGACAGCCGCAATTATAAGGGAAGGTGAAGAAGGCACCTTGCCCACTGAAATTCGAAAAGTAATATGGGATAATGCAATTGAGTTTGAGAGAAAATTTCAATCCTGGTGGTATCTGGTTAATTTCACCTATGATCCCACTGAGAGCAAAGCCACAGCTTTTGTCTTAACGATACGCAATGCCTCAGTATACACCATATACCCAATCATCGCACTGGGGTTGAATCACCATGGAGCTATACTCCATCCGGTAGAGCATAGAGTGTGGGCACAACAAAACGAGAATAAATGGCAAACTGTTGATGTTGAAGCATGCATTTCACGAGATCAACAAGGATTCATTTGTGAGAGTAATACTCTCAAGGCACAAGACATTTGTCTTGACACCAACCAGAATGTTTGTCATTTTGAGATACAACCTGATGAAACCCCAGAAACTGTGCTTGTATATATTGGGAAAGGGTGTGTTTGCATGAGGTCTCCCTGTACTTTTGTATTCGTAGATGACATAGCAGTAGATATAAGTAATAACTCAAATCTTTGTGTTTGTAACTTTACTAACATCATTGGATGTGACTTCAGTTATTCAGCTCCTGTTACGTCTTTTCAATTGCTACAATCTAATTACACATTGATTCGAGATTTGCTGCCTACCCCTATCGGAATGAATCTCTCACTAGTGAGGAAGTTGCTACAACACGATGAATTGAAGCGATTGTTGAAAGAGGCCCAAGGAAATGGACAAAGAACTCTGATTACTGTCCATCATGATGTTGAAGAAATACACCATGTACTGGGAAGGGTCAAGAGAGACGGTGGACATGAATGGTGGGACACCCTCTTTGGATGGTCACCGACAGCTACAGGACTTTTTAACAAGATGCTCCATCCTGTTGTTGTTCTACTAGTACTCACTGTATTGTGCTTTGCTTTGACAATTGTTTTGCATGTTAGACTTTGGATTATGATGAAACGCTTAACTCGCTTAATCACCCCGCAAGAAGTATTTGCACTTGATATCCCTCGCCATAAGAGGACATGTGATATTCCCCATCAGTATTGATTATCGTGGAGCTTGAGTGACTGTAGTCACGGGGTGGATTATGTGGAATAATTACTAAATTGGCCAAGAATACAAAAATACAGCATTGTTCACACATTAAGGAAAGTCATAAAATCAAGAGGCTTCTGAGGTAGAATACAGCCACAGCTAGCACACGAAGAATGCAACATCTGTGATTCCCTGCGCGAGGTTGTTTGCGAAACTACACGAGGGATGGAACGGAACACGCTTGTTCCGTGGCCTTCCCTTGTGACGAATAGCAGATATGGGGACGAGATGGTACTACGGAACTGATAAGCGGCCTACACGCTACCCGAGCCAACCTTTCGTCAAATGTTGATGAAATGCTGTCCTTTTGTGCGAACTTTGCTCACCACAATGTACCAAAACACACCTCCATCCCGGAGGCTATCCGCCCCCGAGGTGTGAACACTCCTCCTTGAATACATTAATCATAATAAAAGTATGTATGACTAAAGTCACTCAAACTCCACTTTGAAGATAAAAAAATAATATAAAAATAGCCCAAGAGAGAGGGGATGTCAGGGAAGACACCATCGCGAAGAATTCCACCGCTGATTTCCGGGATCAGTCGACGGGCTGAGCCTTTCTTCCCCCCCATAGGGACGCCTTTGGGTAAGACTTCGATTACACCGAGCGCTTTCTCGGGGACTTAGAAATTTCTCTAGAGAATCTCTACCCTACGTTTATAGCCAGGCTGTATCGTTTATAATTTTGTCGCGCGTTTGTATACTTAGCAATATCTTTATTTGCACGTGCTTTGCAGACAGTGTATTTATCACCGGCAATCCTAAAGAACCTGTATATCTGTTGTTTAAATAAACTGCACTGTTTAAGTAGCTAGTCATTCCGCTTTCTCACTGAATGCGACCAAAACTACAGAGAGGCCGTGCTAGTTCAGGAGCACGACTAGACTGAAGGTGCAGTCCACTATTAGTGTATCCAAATCGTAGTAGTTTAATACATATTAAACGCGATTGGACTGATAGTGCTGAATTGGGCATCACTCAGAATTTAAACCTAGCCGCACCTAGCCTCCCACCTCGGTGAGGAGTGTTAGAACGCAAGGGGGTTTATCTTCTGCCAAAACCGCTTGGCCCCGTTCCACGCAACAGAATTTGGCGTAGTCGGCAGGATTGCCATGGATAAACTGCTGCAAAAATATGATTGTGCCCCTTCCCAGGCTGGGAAGGAGTGGGCCCAAAAATTTTGGAAGGATGAAGAGAAAGTGGTGGAACGTATTGAAGAGTGTCGGGTTTCACAGAAGCTCAGAGCGGGGAAAGGCAAGGGTGTGATTTGTGCTGTGTTAGGCGCCTGTTTATCTTGTGCACAACAAGAAGCTAGAGAAACCCCTGCTCCTAATCTGATTTCAGCTGTAGAATATGCAACCCTGAAATCGGAGAATGAGGTGCTGAAGTCATCATTAGCCTTGCAAAAGGAGACAGGAGAAAAATTAAGAACTCACGTCGATAAGCTTGTGAGTGAGAATGAATGTTTAGGAAACCAGAATGCTCAACTTAAAATATTATTAGAAAGGGTGACTGGGCTCTTAGATAAAATGCAGCCCTCGACCCAGGTCCAACAGATTCGTAAGTTAATGTGTTATCCAAATTCCGGAACCCAGACCGGAGATTTTTTGTCTAATAGTGAGGATGACGAAGAAGATGAGGAGGAAAGGACTTTTACTTTGAAATCCCAAGTTTTTCCTTTACGTCCTCTGGTTAAAACTGAGGCTGCGGTTGATGACGATGATGAAATTCACACCACTGTGCGTACCGTTCCACGGACACCAACCGAGTTAACAAAAATAAGGGAGAAATATTCGAGGCGACCAGAAGAGTCAGCTGTTGAGTACGTGTGGCGAGTTTCTTCTGAAGGGGGGGACAGAATTATGCTGAGTGAGGAAGAAGCAGGAGACTCTTGGGGACCAGGAGTGTTTTTAACCACTATGCCTGGGGATCATAATTATTCCCTAACTGCTCGAGCAGCCTATTGGGCAGGGGGTATGGATCCGCGAGAGAGGGGGGAGCCGTTAGAGATTAGAGCTACAGGCTACTCTGATCTGTTTGCGGCTGTACGGAAAGCAGCTTGTCTGCAAGCCATGTATGACAGAGAGGAATTTCGGAAATCCCCAATGTCAGCCCCTATCGACCCCGATCGATTAGCCCCTCTCATCCGTGGTCTTCCCGATTGCCTGAAACCGTTCCTTGTTCGTACTCAAGATCGTATACGAGAGGCTCGGGGTGCTCATAGGCGGGGCCGTCGTCACTACATGCCCACCTGGAATGAATATGTACAGGAAATAGATCAATATGGGCGCCGAATGGGCTGGGCCAGCCTAACTAGTGAGAAATCCTCCGAACACCCCCGAAAGGTTCGCCAAGTCCGAACTCACACTAAAAACCCTAAATCGGAGGAAAGGTTTAAGCCTGATAAGGACCGGAATGAGTTGTGGCGTAAAGCCCTACAATTAGGGGTGCCCCGACAATTCTTGCACGGTGTCCCTACGGGAGACCTCCGTACACTAGTCCAATCTCTAACTAGAAAGAATAATGTGGCTGGGGAGAAAAGTCTAACCAGAGAATCCCCAAGTCGTGAGAAAATTGTGCCTTCTGCACCGGAACGTAACTTGATTGATTTGACAGAGTCCCAGCCAAAAAACTCCTATCCCCGGGGAGGGCAGTGAGCCACCCTGTCCGGCAGGTACTAGCAATTCAATGGCTCTCTCATAAAGACTCCGAACCCGTTATTATCATTCCTGTTGGACCCCGGAAGATATTGGTAAATTTTATTATTGATACTGGAGCCCAAATGTCTGCAATCACTAACGAAACAGCACAACTTCTAGGTATAAATCCCACCCGACGCAGAGTCAACTTCACAGGAATTGATGGTGTGGTAAAAACATGCCCCACTGCAAAAATTAACCTCTGGTTGCCGGGAGAGCAGCGAATGACTAGGGCAGAAGTGTTAGTGGGTGCCTCACATTCTAACCTCCTAGGATTTGACGTGCTGCGTGGGCGAATGTGGAAATTCCCGGATGGAACTGTGTGGAGTTTTGCAGGACGCAAAAAAGGATTAGACACAGTTAAACTGGGCCTATTAGAAACATCTATACCTTTGCCTCCCTCTAAAATTACCAACGTCCGACAGTACCCACTGCCTGCAGCTGCACTTGCAGGAGCAGACGGGGTGGTATCAGATTTAGAAAAAAGAAACATCATTCAGAGGACTCACTCGCCTTATAATTCACCGGTGTGGCCAGTAAAGAAACCAACCGGGCAATGGCGTTTCACAGTAGATTACCGAAAGTTAAACGCCAACACTGCACCCCTGACCGCTGCGGTTCCGAGTATCGCGGAAATTGTGACAATGATAAAAGGAGCTGCCCATCCTTGGATGGCTGCCTTAGATGTAAAAGACATGTTTTTTATGATTCCCCTCCTTGAGCAAGACAAAGCGCAGTTTGCATTCACGTGGAAAGGAGTCCAATATACCTTTAACCGACTTCCACAAGGATACAAACATTCCCCCACCATTGCTCATAATGCTTTAGCTAAAGCGCTATCAGAGATTCCTGTTTCACAGGGATGTACAGTATACCAATATATTGACGACATCTTAATAGGGGGGGAGAGAGCCAAGAAAGTGTACAAGACATGATGCAAAACATCCGAAAAACATTATCAGATTTGGGATTGGAAATTCCAGACTCAAAATGTCAGGGACCTGCACAGGAAGTTAAATTCCTGGGGGTCTGGTGGATTAAGGGAGCTGCTTCTGTCCCTCAGGATACCCTGAAAAAAATAGAACATGGACAGAATCCTTCCAGCACGAAGGAGTTACAGCAAGTTCTGGGAACTTTAAGTTATTGGCGTAAACACATCCCTGGCTTTTCCATCATTGCTCGCCCCCTTTATTGTTTGCTCAAAAAAGGTAAATCCTGGGAGTGGACTGAACAACATACTAATGCACTGGAATTGCTAATAAAAGAGCTAAGGTTATTCCAACAACTTGGCCCCATACATCCAACTGACCCTGTCCATGTAGAATGGGGGTTCAGCGAACATGGCTCTCATTGTAACTTATGGCAAAAGGGACCAGCAGGACCGGAGAGACCATTAGAATTTAGCTCTCACTCCTTTAATGATACTGAGAGCAGATATTCAGACCTAGAGAAGGGTTTACTGTCCCTGGTGCGAGCATTGCAACGAGCAGAGCAGATAAGGAGAGAACAGAGCGTGATTGTTCGGGGCCCTTTTCGTCTCCTAGATGTGGTCCGTAAAGGGACAGCACCACCAGCCGGCATTGCCCAGAAACCCACAGTTCGAAAGTGGTATGCTTATTTAGAAGGCATTAATGATATCATGCCAATCTCTGAAGGTAGTATCAAAGTATCCAAGCTCCAGAAGGATATAGATGGTGCCCTATTGTTCCAATCCCCACCAAACAGACCATCTCCAATCCAAGAAGCACCTCCTCTGAAAGAAGGCAGTGATCTTACAGGAGTGTGGTTTACTGATGCGTCATCTCACCGTGAGAACAATAAGTGGAAATACAAGGCCGTAGCACTGGAAGTAGCAACGGGGGAAAGAGCAATTGAAACAGGAGAAGGTAGCGCACAAGTAGGGGAACTCAGAGCCGTCCTACTAGCTGCACAACGTGGGGCTACTTACATTTACACTGACTCATATGCTGTTTTTAAAGGAGCCACTGAATGGATTGGACACTGGGCAGCCAATGATTGGCAGGTGAATAGAGTCCCAATCTGGGAGACAGAGAGTTGGAAGCAACTGTTGGAAATGGGAGGACAGAGAACATTGCACATTGGTTGGGTAAAAGGCCATGATCGTTCGAACTCGATCACTGCTCAATTCAACCAACAGGTAGATAGCCTCACGCGGTTGCAGCAAATTGACATTGTAGATGATGGTCGGGAATGGGAACGCTTACTCGAATGGTTACATATTAAGCGTGGCCATACAGGCCGTGCTGATCTGTATCAGGAAGGTCTAGCCCGGGGGTGGCCTGTGTCGGTTAAGCTGTGTGAACAAGTAGTAACCGCCTGTTCACAATGTCGCCTACGACTCAATAAAGATCATCCGAGTAAGGCGCCTCCTTTACACATTCGGGACAAGAAAACATTGTGGCATTCATGGCAAATTGATTATATTGGGCCCTTGAGATCATCAGGTGAGAAAAGATACGTCCTAGTCGGAGTGGAGATTATCTCTGGCCTCGCTATGGCCACCAGCTTCAAATCAGCTACCGGGAACAACACAGTGAAAGGCCTAAAAGGGTGGTTCAGCACACTTCCCCTTCCTGAGGAAATCCAAAGTGATAACGGTTCACACTTTACCGCTACAGTGGTACAAGATTGGGCCAAAGAAGAAGGGATTCGATGGGTATTTCATACTCCCTATTATCCTCAGGCTAATGGCATTGTTGAACGCACCAATGGATTGGTTAAGCGTTTTGCAAAAACTCATGAACCTGGTTGGCATTTGCCATTGGATGATGCCATCTATCAATTAAATAACAGATGGAGTGGAGATGGCTGTCCTAAAATGAAAGCTTTCTGTGTATCTGCTGATATCATCACTCCAAAAGTTCCCAATGAACCACGAAAATACCTGGGACAATTTCACCCTGGGCAACCTGTGTTAGTGAAAATGCCTCAAATTGGCACAGTACCAATGGTGTTAGCTACTCCCAAAAACCCCCATGCACGGGAAGCCAAAGACTGTTCAGGGAAGATACACCGGATCAGCACCCGGTGGATCTCGCCCTCTTTTTAACCCCGTCGGTCAAATGAGACCGAGCAGATTTTCTTTTCCTTTGTGTCTTACAGGAACCTCGGAAGAACTGTACGTGGACAGACGCATTGGCCTACGCTAACCTCGAGTGTCTCCAGGGAATCCTGACATTGATCCTGGCAATAATATTATTTTTGTTATGTATGGCCATCTGGAGGCCTAAATTTTAGAATGACGAATTGGCAGATGGAATTGATGCTATTCAGTTTTATCTTTTTACTCCCTGTTGTTTGTAGTCAAAGAGACCCAGAATGGCCGTGGTCTCAAGCTTATGTAAAACACAATGCGATGGCAGGAACAGGAAAAGGAAAATTGAGCCTGGCCACTGTAGTCCTACATGAAAATGAGGTGTTTTCAAAACATGAGATAGATCAAAGCATAGATAAAGTCGAACCTGACTCAACTCCACAGACTAGTCTGGTTCCACTGCCACTATCTGAAACCCCCGATAATGACACCTTATTGAGCGGACTTAAGAATCTGCCCCTTGATGATGAGCTTTGGGATAATGCACTGTCACGATACACTGCAAGCACTGAGACACTAGAAAACATGAGGGATTTAAATCTCTCCACTCTGGTTATACAAGGAAGTGAAGTATATTCCAGAGATAAATGGAGTTGGAAAGACTCACTCCAAATGGCTAAGCTTGAAGCCGTCCCAGGAAAGAAAATACAAATTAGCTGCCGAGTAATCAATGGGTCTGCTCACCATAGACCAACTGTAATTGAAACCATCCATGTAGACTCTACTAAACCGGACAAACATAACACTGATTGATTGTTACAAAATTATAGAGCCAAACTCAGATTGCTGGCACAACTTCACCTTTATCAAACCTATCATAGTATATTGTATTTGGGGCTACAGGGGCACGGAATTGTTATTTGAATTTATGATTGACTCAAATACATCTGAACCTGTTGAAATGAACCCAAAACCTACACCCCCACAAACTTTCAAGGGTGTAGCTACTCAGCCCTCCATTAGTCTAACTCCTTACACCTTTAACATTGGCCCTTATGCCATTAAACACACAGGTCAACAACAAATACCGTTTAACCCAACATATTCCCTCAAACGAGTAGAATTGTCAATGCAGATTAATATCTCTGCGATCAAACCCACCTGCTCACCATTCCTGAGTACATCTTATGCAGGATGGTCAGCATGGTTAGGCCGGCGAACTGTTGACACCTCACAACGACTGAAGAGAGAGGTGACTGGTATCTTAGGAACAGGACTGGGAGTCTTAAATAGTACAGATGCTGAGATACTTGCAAACAAACTAGTCACAACTACTAGTGATCTAGACAAATTAAAACATCCTCTACAGTCCTCTCTATCAGCATTGGGAAATCACCAATGGCTTTTATCGAATATATTGCCTCAGTGGGAGGAAACAGGTGAAAAAGACCATCAGCTGATCACAAATGCACTTGGTACAACCCCAAACAATGTTTCCTTGGCCCTTAGTTGTATCCAAGCCCAACTGTGGATGCAATCTATGACAGCCGCAATTATAAGGGAAGGTGAAGAAGGCACCTTGCCCACTGAAATTCGAAAAGTAATATGGGATAATGCAATTGAGTTTGAGAGAAAATTTCAATCCTGGTGGTATCTGGTTAATTTCACCTATGATCCCACTGAGAGCAAAGCCACAGCTTTTGTCTTAACGATACGCAATGCCTCAGTATACACCATATACCCAATCATCGCACTGGGGTTGAATCACCATGGAGCTATACTCCATCCGGTAGAGCATAGAGTGTGGGCACAACAAAACGAGAATAAATGGCAAACTGTTGATGTTGAAGCATGCATTTCACGAGATCAACAAGGATTCATTTGTGAGAGTAATACTCTCAAGGCACAAGACATTTGTCTTGACACCAACCAGAATGTTTGTCATTTTGAGATACAACCTGATGAAACCCCAGAAACTGTGCTTGTATATATTGGGAAAGGGTGTGTTTGCATGAGGTCTCCCTGTACTTTTGTATTCGTAGATGACATAGCAGTAGATATAAGTAATAACTCAAATCTTTGTGTTTGTAACTTTACTAACATCATTGGATGTGACTTCAGTTATTCAGCTCCTGTTACGTCTTTTCAATTGCTACAATCTAATTACACATTGATTCGAGATTTGCTGCCTACCCCTATCGGAATGAATCTCTCACTAGTGAGGAAGTTGCTACAACACGATGAATTGAAGCGATTGTTGAAAGAGGCCCAAGAAAATGGACAAAGAACTCTGATTACTGTCCATCATGATGTTGAAGAAATACACCATGTACTGGAAAGGGTCAAGAGAGACGGTGGACATGAATGGCGGGACACCCTCTTTGGATGGTCACCGACAGCTACAGGACTTTTTAACAAGATGCTCCATCCTGTTGTTGTTCTACTAGTACTCACTGTATTGTGCTTTGCTTTGACAATTGTTTTGCATGTTAGACTTTGGATTATGATGAAACGCTTAACTCGCTTAATCACCCCGCAAGAAGTATTTGCACTTGATATCCCTCGCCATAAGAGGACATGTGATATTCCCCATCAGTATTGATTATCGTGGAGCTTGAGTGACTGTAGTCACGGGGTGGATTATGTGGAATAATTACTAAATTGGCCAAGAATACAAAAATACAGCATTGTTCACACATTAAGGAAAGTCATAAAATCAAGAGGCTTCTGAGGTAGAATACAGCCACAGCTAGCACACGAAGAATGCAACATCTGTGATTCCCTGCGCGAGGTTGTTTGCGAAACTACACGAGGGATGGAACGGAACACGCTTGTTCCGTGGCCTTCCCTTGTGACGAATAGCAGATATGGGGACGAGATGGTACTACGGAACTGATAAGCGGCCTACACGCTACCCGAGCCAACCTTTCGTCAAATGTTGATGAAATGCTGTCCTTTTGTGCGAACTTTGCTCACCACAATGTACCAAAACACACCTCCATCCCGGAGGCTATCCGCCCCCGAGGTGTGAACACTCCTCCTTGAATACATTAATCATAATAAAAGTATGTATGACTAAAGTCACTCAAACTCCACTTTGAAGATAAAAAAATAATATAAAAATAGCCCAAGAGAGAGGGGATGTCAGGGAAGACACCATCGCGAAGAATTCCACCGCTGATTTCCGGGATCAGTCGACGGGCTGAGCCTTTCTTCCCCCCCATAGGGACGCCTTTGGGTAAGACTTCGATTACACCGAGCGCTTTCTCGGGGACTTAGAAATTTCTCTAGAGAATCTCTACCCTACGTTTATAGCCAGGCTGTATCGTTTATAATTTTGTCGCGCGTTTGTATACTTAGCAATATCTTTATTTGCACGTGCTTTGCAGACAGTGTATTTATCACCGGCAATCCTAAAGAACCTGTATATCTGTTGTTTAAATAAACTGCACTGTTTAAGTAGCTAGTCGTTCCGCTTTCTCACTGAATGCGACCAAAACTACAGAGAGGCCGTGCTAGTTCAGGAGCACGACTAGACTGAAGGTGCAGTCCACTATTAGTGTATCCAAATCGTAGTAGTTTAATACATATTAAACGCGATTGGACTGATAGTGCTGAATTGGGCATCACTCAGAATTTAAACCTAGCCGCACCTAGCCTCCCACCTCGGTGAGGAGTGTTAGAACGCAAGGGGGTTTATCTTCTGCCAAAACCGCTTGGCCCCGTTTCACGCAACAGAATTTGGCGTAGTCGGCAGGATTGCCATGGATAAACTGCTGCAAAAATATGATTGTGCCCCTTCCCAGGCTGGGAAGGAGTGGGCCCAAAAATTTTGGAAGGATGAAGAGAAAGTGGTGGAACGTATTGAAGAGTGTCGGGTTTCACAGAAGCTCAGAGCGGGGAAAGGCAAGGGTGTGATTTGTGCTGCGTTAGGCGCCTGTTTATCTTGTGCACAACAAGAAGCTAGAGAAACCCCTGCTCCTAATCTGATTTCAGCTGTAGAATATGCAACCCTGAAATCGGAGAATGAGGTGCTGAAGTCATCATTAGCCTTGCAAAAGGAGACAGGAGAAAAATTAAGAACTCACGTCGATAAGCTTGTGAGTGAGAATGAATGTTTAGGAAACCAGAATGCTCAACTTAAAATATTATTAGAAAGGGTGACTGGGCTCTTAGATAAAATGCAGCCCTCGACCCAGGTCCAACAGATTCGTAAGTTAATGTGTTATCCAAATTCCGGAACCCAGACCGGAGATTTTTTGTCTAATAGTGAGGATGACGAAGAAGATGAGGAGGAAAGGACTTTTACTTTGAAATCCCAAGTTTTTCCTTTACGTCCTCTGGTTAAAACTGAAGCTGCGGTTGATGACGATGATGAAATTCACACCACTGTGCGTACCGTTCCACGGACACCAACCGAGTTAACAAAAATAAGGGAGAAATATTCGAGGCGACCAGAAGAGTCAGCTGTTGAGTACGTGTGGCGAGTTTCTTCTGAAGGGGGGGACAGAATTATGCTGAGTGAGGAAGAAGCAGGAGACTCTTGGGGACCAGGAGTGTTTTTAACCACTATGCCTGGGGATCATAATTATTCCCTAACTGCTCGAGCAGCCTATTGGGCAGGGGGTATGGATCCGCGAGAGAGGGGGGAGCCGTTAGAGATTAGAGCTACAGGCTACTCTGATCTGTTTGCGGCTGTACGGAAAGCAGCTTGTCTGCAAGCCATGTATGACAGAGAGGAATTTCGGAAATCCCCAATGTCAGCCCCTATCGACCCCGATCGATTAGCCCCTCTCATCCGTGGTCTTCCCGATTGCCTGAAACCGTTCCTTGTTCGTACTCAAGATCGTATACGAGAGGCTCGGGGTGCTCATAGGCGGGGCCGTCGTCACTACATGCCCACCTGGAATGAATATGTACAGGAAATAGATCAATATGGGCGCCGAATGGGCTGGGCCAGCCTAACTAGTGAGAAATCCTCCGAACACCCCCGAAAGGTTCGCCAAGTCCGAACTCACACTAAAAACCCTAAATCGGAGGAAAGGTTTAAGCCTGATAAGGACCGGAATGAGTTGTGGCGTAAAGCCCTACAATTAGGGGTGCCCCGACAATTCTTGCACGGTGTCCCTACGGGAGACCTCCGTACACTAGTCCAATCTCTAACTAGAAAGAATAATGTGGCTGGGGAGAAAAGTCTAACCAGAGAATCCCCAAGTCGTGAGAAAATTGTGCCTTCTGCACCGGAACGTAACTTGATTGATTTGACAGAGTCCCAGCCAAAAAACTCCTATCCCCGGGGAGGGCAGTGAGCCACCCTGTCCGGCAGGTACTAGCAATTCAATGGCTCTCTCATAAAGACTCCGAACCCGTTATTATCATTCCTGTTGGACCCCGGAAGATATTGGTAAATTTTATTATTGATACTGGAGCCCAAATGTCTGCAATCACTAACGAAACAGCACAACTTCTAGGTATAAATCCCACCCGACGCAGAGTCAACTTCACAGGAATTGATGGTGTGGTAAAAACATGCCCCACTGCAAAAATTAACCTCTGGTTGCCGGGAGAGCAGCGAATGACTAGGGCAGAAGTGTTAGTGGGTGCCTCACATTCTAACCTCCTAGGATTTGACGTGCTGCGTGGGCGAATGTGGAAATTCCCGGATGGAACTGCGTGGAGTTTTGCAGGACGCAAAAAAGGATTAGACGCAGTTAAACTGGGCCTATTAGAAACATCTATACCTTTGCCTCCCTCTAAAATTACCAACGTCCGACAGTACCCACTGCCTGCAGCTGCACTTGCAGGAGCAGACGGGGTGGTATCAGATTTAGAAAAAAGAAACATCATTCAGAGGACTCACTCGCCTTATAATTCACCGGTGTGGCCAGTAAAGAAACCAACCGGGCAATGGCGTTTCACAGTAGATTACCGAAAGTTAAACGCCAACGCTGCACCCCTGACCGCTGCGGTTCCGAGTATCGCGGAAATTGTGACAATGATAAAAGGAGCTGCCCATCCTTGGATGGCTGCCTTAGATGTAAAAGACATGTTTTTTATGATTCCCCTCCTTGAGCAAGACAAAGCGCAGTTTGCATTCACGTGGAAAGGAGTCCAATATACCTTTAACCGACTTCCACAAGGATACAAACATTCCCCCACCATTGCTCATAATGCTTTAGCTAAAGCGCTATCAGAGATTCCTGTTTCACAGGGATGTACAGTATACCAATATATTGACGACATCTTAATAGGGGGGGAGAGAGCCAAGAAAGTGTACAAGACATGATGCAAAACATCCGAAAAACATTATCAGATTTGGGATTGGAAATTCCAGACTCAAAATGTCAGGGACCTGCACAGGAAGTTAAATTCCTGGGGGTCTGGTGGATTAAGGGAGCTGCTTCTGTCCCTCAGGATACCCTGAAAAAAATAGAACATGGACAGAATCCTTCCAGCACGAAGGAGTTACAGCAAGTTCTGGGAACTTTAAGTTATTGGCGTAAACACATCCCTGGCTTTTCCATCATTGCTCGCCCCCTTTATTGTTTGCTCAAAAAAGGTAAATCCTGGGAGTGGACTGAACAACATACTAATGCACTGGAATTGCTAATAAAAGAGCTAAGGTTATTCCAACAACTTGGCCCCATACATCCAACTGACCCTGTCCATGTAGAATGGGGGTCCAGCGAACATGGTTCTCATTGTAACTTATGGCAAAAGGGACCAGCAGGACCGGAGAGACCATTAGAATTTAGCTCTCACTCCTTTAATGATACTGAGAGCAGATATTCAGACCTAGAGAAGGGTTTACTGTCCCTGGTGCGAGCATTGCAACGAGCAGAGCAGATAAGGAGAGAACAGAGCGTGATTGTTCGGGGCCCTTTTCGTCTCCTAGATGTGGTCCGTAAAGGGACAGCACCACCAGCCGGCATTGCCCAGAAACCCACAGTTCGAAAGTGGTATGCTTATTTAGAAGGCATTAATGATATCATGCCAATCTCTGAAGGTAGTATCAAAGTATCCAAGCTCCAGAAGGATATAGATGGTGCCCTATTGTTCCAATCCCCACCAAACAGACCATCTCCAATCCAAGAAGCACCTCCTCTGAAAGAAGGCAGTGATCTTACAGGAGTGTGGTTTACTGATGCGTCATCTCACCGTGAGAACAATAAGTGGAAATACAAGGCCGTAGCACTGGAAGTAGCAACGGGGGAAAGAGCAATTGAAACAGGAGAAGGTAGCGCACAAGTAGGGGAACTCAGAGCCGTCCTACTAGCTGCACAACGTGGGGCTACTTACATTTACACTGACTCATATGCTGTTTTTAAAGGAGCCACTGAATGGATTGGACACTGGGCAGCCAATGATTGGCAGGTGAATAGAGTCCCAATCTGGGAGACAGAGAGTTGGAAGCAACTGTTGGAAATGGGAGGACAGAGAACATTGCACATTGGTTGGGTAAAAGGCCATGATCGTTCGAACTCGATCACTGCTCAATTCAACCAACAGGTAGATAGCCTCACGCGGTTGCAGCAAATTGACATTGTAGATGATGGTCGGGAATGGGAACGCTTACTCGAATGGTTACATATTAAGCGTGGCCATACAGGCCGTGCTGATCTGTATCAGGAAGGTCTAGCCCGGGGGTGGCCTGTGTCGGTTAAGCTGTGTGAACAAGTAGTAACCGCCTGTTCACAATGTCGCCTACGACTCAATAAAGATCATCCGAGTAAGGCGCCTCCTTTACACATTCGGGACAAGAAAACATTGTGGCATTCATGGCAAATTGATTATATTGGGCCCTTGAGATCATCAGGTGAGAAAAGATACGTCCTAGTCGGAGTGGAGATTATCTCTGGCCTCGCTATGGCCACCAGCTTCAAATCAGCTACCGGGAACAACACAGTGAAAGGCCTAAAAGGGTGGTTCAGCACACTTCCCCTTCCTGAGGAAATCCAAAGTGATAACGGTTCACACTTTACCGCTACAGTGGTACAAGATTGGGCCAAAGAAGAAGGGATTCGATGGGTATTTCATACTCCCTATTATCCTCAGGCTAATGGCATTGTTGAACGCACCAATGGATTGGTTAAGCGTTTTGCAAAAACTCATGAACCTGGTTGGCATTTGCCATTGGATGATGCCATCTATCAATTAAATAACAGATGGAGTGGAGATGGCTGTCCTAAAATGAAAGCTTTCTGTGTATCTGCTGATATCATCACTCCAAAAGTTCCCAATGAACCACGAAAATACCTGGGACAATTTCACCCTGGGCAACCTGTGTTAGTGAAAATGCCTCAAATTGGCACAGTACCAATGGTGTTAGCTACTCCCAAAAACCCCCATGCACGGGAAGCCAAAGACTGTTCAGGGAAGATACACCGGATCAGCACCCGGTGGATCTCGCCCTCTTTTTAACCCCGTCGGTCAAATGAGACCGAGCAGATTTTCTTTTCCTTTGTGTCTTACAGGAACCTCGGAAGAACTGTACGTGGACAGACGCATTGGCCTACGCTAACCTCGAGTGTCTCCAGGGAATCCTGACATTGATCCTGGCAATAATATTATTTTTGTTATGTATGGCCATCTGGAGGCCTAAATTTTAGAATGACGAATTGGCAGATGGAATTGATGCTATTCAGTTTTATCTTTTTACTCCCTGTTGTTTGTAGTCAAAGAGACCCAGAATGGCCGTGGTCTCAAGCTTATGTAAAACACAATGCGATGGCAGGAACAGGAAAAGGAAAATTGAGCCTGGCCACTGTAGTCCTACATGAAAATGAGGTGTTTTCAAAACATGAGATAGATCAAAGCATAGATAAAGTCGAACCTGACTCAACTCCACAGACTAGTCTGGTTCCACTGCCACTATCTGAAACCCCCGATAATGACACCTTATTGAGCGGACTTAAGAATCTGCCCCTTGATGATGAGCTTTGGGATAATGCACTGTCACGATACACTGCAAGCACTGAGACACTAGAAAACATGAGGGATTTAAATCTCTCCACTCTGGTTATACAAGGAAGTGAAGTATATTCCAGAGATAAATGGAGTTGGAAAGACTCACTCCAAATGGCTAAGCTTGAAGCCGTCCCAGGAAAGAAAATACAAATTAGCTGCCGAGTAATCAATGGGTCTGCTCACCATAGACCAACTGTAATTGAAACCATCCATGTAGACTCTACTAAACCGGACAAACATAACACTGATTGATTGTTACAAAATTATAGAGCCAAACTCAGATTGCTGGCACAACTTCACCTTTATCAAACCTATCATAGTATATTGTATTTGGGGCTACAGGGGCACGGAATTGTTATTTGAATTTATGATTGACTCAAATACATCTGAACCTGTTGAAATGAACCCAAAACCTACACCCCCACAAACTTTCAAGGGTGTAGCTACTCAGCCCTCCATTAGTCTAACTCCTTACACCTTTAACATTGGCCCTTATGCCATTAAACACACAGGTCAACAACAAATACCGTTTAACCCAACATATTCCCTCAAACGAGTAGAATTGTCAATGCAGATTAATATCTCTGCGATCAAACCCACCTGCTCACCATTCCTGAGTACATCTTATGCAGGATGGTCAGCATGGTTAGGCCGGCGAACTGTTGACACCTCACAACGACTGAAGAGAGAGGTGACTGGTATCTTAGGAACAGGACTGGGAGTCTTAAATAGTACAGATGCTGAGATACTTGCAAACAAACTAGTCACAACTACTAGTGATCTAGACAAATTAAAACATCCTCTACAGTCCTCTCTATCAGCATTGGGAAATCACCAATGGCTTTTATCGAATATACTGCCTCAGTGGGAGGAAACAGGTGAAAAAGACCATCAGCTGATCACAAATGCACTTGGTACAACCCCAAACAATGTTTCCTTGGCCCTTAGTTGTATCCAAGCCCAACTGTGGATGCAATCTATGACAGGCACAATTATAAGGGAAGGTGAAGAAGGCACCTTGCCCACTGAAATTCGAAAAGTAATATGGGATAATGCAATTGAGTTTGAGAGAAAATTTCAATCCTGGTGGTATCTGGTTAATTTCACCTATGATCCCACTGAGAGCAAAGCCACAGCTTTTGTCTTAACGATACGCAATGCCTCAGTATACACCATATACCCAATCATCGCACTGGGGTTGAATCACCATGGAGCTATACTCCATCCGGTAGAGCATAGAGTGTGGGCACAACAAAACGAGAATAAATGGCAAACTGTTGATGTTGAAGCATGCATTTCACGAGATCAACAAGGATTCATTTGTGAGAGTAATACTCTCAAGGCACAAGACATTTGTCTTGACACCAACCAGAATGTTTGTCATTTTGAGATACAACCTGATGAAACCCCAGAAACTGTGCTTGTATATATTGGGAAAGGGTGTGTTTGCATGAGGTCTCCCTGTACTTTTGTATTCGTAGATGACATAGCAGTAGATATAAGTAATAACTCAAATCTTTGTGTTTGTAACTTTACTAACATCATTGGATGTGACTTCAGTTATTCAGCTCCTGTTACGTCTTTTCAATTGCTACAATCTAATTACACATTGATTCGAGATTTGCTGCCTACCCCTATCGGAATGAATCTCTCACTAGTGAGGAAGTTGCTACAACACGATGAATTGAAGCGATTGTTGAAAGAGGCCCAAGAAAATGGACAAAGAACTCTGATTACTGTCCATCATGATGTTGAAGAAATACACCATGTACTGGAAAGGGTCAAGAGAGACGGTGGACATGAATGGCGGGACACCCTCTTTGGATGGTCACCGACAGCTACAGGACTTTTTAACAAGATGCTCCATCCTGTTGTTGTTCTACTAGTACTCACTGTATTGTGCTTTGCTTTGACAATTGTTTTGCATGTTAGACTTTGGATTATGATGAAACGCTTAACTCGCTTAATCACCCCACAAGAAGTATTTGCACTTGATATCCCTCGCCATAAGAGGACATGTGATATTCCCCATCAGTATTGATTATCGTGGAGCTTGAGTGACTGTAGTCACGGGGTGGATTATGTGGAATAATTACTAAATTGGCCAAGAATACAAAAATACAGCATTGTTCACACATTAAGGAAAGTCATAAAATCAAGAGGCTTCTGAGGTAGAATACAGCCACAGCTAGCACACGAAGAATGCAACATCTGTGATTCCCTGCGCGAGGTTGTTTGCGAAACTACACGAGGGATGGAACGGAACACGCTTGTTCCGTGGCCTTCCCTTGTGACGAATAGCAGATATGGGGACGAGATGGTACTACGGAACTGATAAGCGGCCTACACGCTACCCGAGCCAACCTTTCGTCAAATGTTGATGAAATGCTGTCCTTTTGTGCGAACTTTGCTCACCACAATGTACCAAAACACACCTCCATCCCGGAGGCTATCCGCCCCCGAGGTGTGAACACTCCTCCTTGAATACATTAATCATAATAAAAGTATGTATGACTAAAGTCACTCAAACTCCACTTTGAAGATAAAAAAATAATATAAAAATAGCCCAAGAGAGAGGGGATGTCAGGGAAGACACCATCGCGAAGAATTCCACCGCTGATTTCCGGGATCAGTCGACGGGCTGAGCCTTTCTTCCCCCCCATAGGGACGCCTTTGGGTAAGACTTCGATTACACCGAGCGCTTTCTCGGGGACTTAGAAATTTCTCTAGAGAATCTCTACCCTACGTTTATAGCCAGGCTGTATCGTTTATAATTTTGTCGCGCGTTTGTATACTTAGCAATATCTTTATTTGCACGTGCTTTGCAGACAGTGTATTTATCACCGGCAATCCTAAAGAACCTGTATATCTGTTGTTTAAATAAACTGCACTGTTTAAGTAGCTAGTCGTTCCGCTTTCTCACTGAACGCGACCAAAACTACAGAGAGGCCGTGCTAGTTCAGGAGCACGACTAGACTGAAGGTGCAGTCCACTATTAGTGTATCCAAATCGTAGTAGTTTAATACATATTAAACGCGATTGGACTGATAGTGCTGAATTGGGCATCACTCAGAATTTAAACCTAGCCGCACCTAGCCTCCCACCTCGGTGAGGAGTGTTAGAACGCAAGGGGGTTTATCTTCTGCCAAAACCGCTTGGCCCCGTTTCACGCAACAGAATTTGGCGTAGTCGGCAGGATTGCCATGGATAAACTGCTGCAAAAATATGATTGTGCCCCTTCCCAGGCTGGGAAGGAGTGGGCCCAAAAATTTTGGAAGGATGAAGAGAAAGTGGTGGAACGTATTGAAGAGTGTCGGGTTTCACAGAAGCTCAGAGCGGGGAAAGGCAAGGGTGTGATTTGTGCTGCGTTAGGCGCCTGTTTATCTTGTGCACAACAAGAAGCTAGAGAAACCCCTGCTCCTAATCTGATTTCAGCTGTAGAATATGCAACCCTGAAATCGGAGAATGAGGTGCTGAAGTCATCATTAGCCTTGCAAAAGGAGACAGGAGAAAAATTAAGAACTCACGTCGATAAGCTTGTGAGTGAGAATGAATGTTTAGGAAACCAGAATGCTCAACTTAAAATATTATTAGAAAGGGTGACTGGGCTCTTAGATAAAATGCAGCCCTCGACCCAGGTCCAACAGATTCGTAAGTTAATGTGTTATCCAAATTCCGGAACCCAGACCGGAGATTTTTTGTCTAATAGTGAGGATGACGAAGAAGATGAGGAGGAAAGGACTTTTACTTTGAAATCCCAAGTTTTTCCTTTACGTCCTCTGGTTAAAACTGAAGCTGCGGTTGATGACGATGATGAAATTCACACCACTGTGCGTACCGTTCCACGGACACCAACCGAGTTAACAAAAATAAGGGAGAAATATTCGAGGCGACCAGAAGAGTCAGCTGTTGAGTACGTGTGGCGAGTTTCTTCTGAAGGGGGGGACAGAATTATGCTGAGTGAGGAAGAAGCAGGAGACTCTTGGGGACCAGGAGTGTTTTTAACCACTATGCCTGGGGATCATAATTATTCCCTAACTGCTCGAGCAGCCTATTGGGCAGGGGGTATGGATCCGCGAGAGAGGGGGGAGCCGTTAGAGATTAGAGCTACAGGCTACTCTGATCTGTTTGCGGCTGTACGGAAAGCAGCTTGTCTGCAAGCCATGTATGACAGAGAGGAATTTCGGAAATCCCCAATGTCAGCCCCTATCGACCCCGATCGATTAGCCCCTCTCATCCGTGGTCTTCCCGATTGCCTGAAACCGTTCCTTGTTCGTACTCAAGATCATATACGAGAGGCTCGGGGTGCTCATAGGCGGGGCCGTCGTCACTACATGCCCACCTGGAATGAATATGTACAGGAAATAGATCAATATGGGCGCCGAATGGGCTGGGCCAGCCTAACTAGTGAGAAATCCTCCGAACACCCCCGAAAGGTTCGCCAAGTCCGAACTCACACTAAAAACCCTAAATCGGAGGAAAGGTTTAAGCCTGATAAGGACCGGAATGAGTTGTGGCGTAAAGCCCTACAATTAGGGGTGCCCCGACAATTCTTGCACGGTGTCCCTACGGGAGACCTCCGTACACTAGTCCAATCTCTAACTAGAAAGAATAATGTGGCTGGGGAGAAAAGTCTAACCAGAGAATCCCCAAGTCGTGAGAAAATTGTGCCTTCTGCACCGGAACGTAACTTGATTGATTTGACAGAGTCCCAGCCAAAAAACTCCTATCCCCGGGGAGGGCAGTGAGCCACCCTGTCCGGCAGGTACTAGCAATTCAATGGCTCTCTCATAAAGACTCCGAACCCGTTATTATCATTCCTGTTGGACCCCGGAAGATATTGGTAAATTTTATTATTGATACTGGAGCCCAAATGTCTGCAATCACTAACGAAACAGCACAACTTCTAGGTATAAATCCCACCCGACGCAGAGTCAACTTCACAGGAATTGATGGTGTGGTAAAAACATGCCCCACTGCAAAAATTAACCTCTGGTTGCCGGGAGAGCAGCGAATGACTAGGGCAGAAGTGTTAGTGGGTGCCTCACATTCTAACCTCCTAGGATTTGACGTGCTGCGTGGGCGAATGTGGAAATTCCCGGATGGAACTGTGTGGAGTTTTGCAGGACGCAAAAAAGGATTAGACACAGTTAAACTGGGCCTATTAGAAACATCTATACCTTTGCCTCCCTCTAAAATTACCAACGTCCGACAGTACCCACTGCCTGCAGCTGCACTTGCAGGAGCAGACGGGGTGGTATCAGATTTAGAAAAAAGAAACATCATTCAGAGGACTCACTCGCCTTATAATTCACCGGTGTGGCCAGTAAAGAAACCAACCGGGCAATGGCGTTTCACAGTAGATTACCGAAAGTTAAACGCCAACGCTGCACCCCTGACCGCTGCGGTTCCGAGTATCGCGGAAATTGTGACAATGATAAAAGGAGCTGCCCATCCTTGGATGGCTGCCTTAGATGTAAAAGACATGTTTTTTATGATTCCCCTCCTTGAGCAAGACAAAGCGCAGTTTGCATTCACGTGGAAAGGAGTCCAATATACCTTTAACCGACTTCCACAAGGATACAAACATTCCCCCACCATTGCTCATAATGCTTTAGCTAAAGCGCTATCAGAGATTCCTGTTTCACAGGGATGTACAGTATACCAATATATTGACGACATCTTAATAGGGGGGGAGAGAGCCAAGAAAGTGTACAAGACATGATGCAAAACATCCGAAAAACATTATCAGATTTGGGATTGGAAATTCCAGACTCAAAATGTCAGGGACCTGCACAGGAAGTTAAATTCCTGGGGGTCTGGTGGATTAAGGGAGCTGCTTCTGTCCCTCAGGATACCCTGAAAAAAATAGAACATGGACAGAATCCTTCCAGCACGAAGGAGTTACAGCAAGTTCTGGGAACTTTAAGTTATTGGCGTAAACACATCCCTGGCTTTTCCATCATTGCTCGCCCCCTTTATTGTTTGCTCAAAAAAGGTAAATCCTGGGAGTGGACTGAACAACATACTAATGCACTGGAATTGCTAATAAAAGAGCTAAGGTTATTCCAACAACTTGGCCCCATACATCCAACTGACCCTGTCCATGTAGAATGGGGGTCCAGCGAACATGGCTCTCATTGTAACTTATGGCAAAAGGGACCAGCAGGACCGGAGAGACCATTAGAATTTAGCTCTCACTCCTTTAATGATACTGAGAGCAGATATTCAGACCTAGAGAAGGGTTTACTGTCCCTGGTGCGAGCATTGCAACGAGCAGAGCAGATAAGGAGAGAACAGAGCGTGATTGTTCGGGGCCCTTTTCGTCTCCTAGATGTGGTCCGTAAAGGGACAGCACCGCCAGCCGGCATTGCCCAGAAACCCACAGTTCGAAAGTGGTATGCTTATTTAGAAGGCATTAATGATATCATGCCAATCTCTGAAGGTAGTATCAAAGTATCCAAGCTCCAGAAGGATATAGATGGTGCCCTATTGTTCCAATCCCCACCAAACAGACCATCTCCAATCCAAGAAGCACCTCCTCTGAAAGAAGGCAGTGATCTTACAGGAGTGTGGTTTACTGATGCGTCATCTCACCGTGAGAACAATAAGTGGAAATACAAGGCCGTAGCACTGGAAGTAGCAACGGGGGAAAGAGCAATTGAAACAGGAGAAGGTAGCGCACAAGTAGGGGAACTCAGAGCCGTCCTACTAGCTGCACAACGTGGGGCTACTTACATTTACACTGACTCATATGCTGTTTTTAAAGGAGCCACTGAATGGATTGGACACTGGGCAGCCAATGATTGGCAGGTGAATAGAGTCCCAATCTGGGAGACAGAGAGTTGGAAGCAACTGTTGGAAATGGGAGGACAGAGAACATTGCACATCGGTTGGGTAAAAGGCCATGATCGTTCGAACTCGATCACTGCTCAATTCAACCAACAGGTAGATAGCCTCACGCGGTTGCAGCAAATTGACATTGTAGATGATGGTCGGGAATGGGAACGCTTACTCGAATGGTTACATATTAAGCGTGGCCATACAGGCCGTGCTGATCTGTATCAGGAAGGTCTAGCCCGGGGGTGGCCTGTGTCGGTTAAGCTGTGTGAACAAGTAGTAACCGCCTGTTCACAATGTCGCCTACGACTCAATAAAGATCATCCGAGTAAGGCGCCTCCTTTACACATTCGGGACAAGAAAACATTGTGGCATTCATGGCAAATTGATTATATTGGGCCCTTGAGATCATCAGGTGAGAAAAGATACGTCCTAGTCGGAGTGGAGATTATCTCTGGCCTCGCTATGGCCACCAGCTTCAAATCAGCTACCGGGAACAACACAGTGAAAGGCCTAAAAGGGTGGTTCAGCACACTTCCCCTTCCTGAGGAAATCCAAAGTGATAACGGTTCACACTTTACCGCTACAGTGGTACAAGATTGGGCCAAAGAAGAAGGGATTCGATGGGTATTTCATACTCCCTATTATCCTCAGGCTAATGGCATTGTTGAACGCACCAATGGATTGGTTAAGCGTTTTGCAAAAACTCATGAACCTGGTTGGCATTTGCCATTGGATGATGCCATCTATCAATTAAATAACAGATGGAGTGGAGATGGCTGTCCTAAAATGAAAGCTTTCTGTGTATCTGCTGATATCATCACTCCAAAAGTTCCCAATGAACCACGAAAATACCTGGGACAATTTCACCCTGGGCAACCTGTGTTAGTGAAAATGCCTCAAATTGGCACAGTACCAATGGTGTTAGCTACTCCCAAAAACCCCCATGCACGGGAAGCCAAAGACTGTTCAGGGAAGATACACCGGATCAGCACCCGGTGGATCTCGCCCTCTTTTTAACCCCGTCGGTCAAATGAGACCGAGCAGATTTTCTTTTCCTTTGTGTCTTACAGGAACCTCGGAAGAACTGTACGTGGACAGACGCATTGGCCTACGCTAACCTCGAGTGTCTCCAGGGAATCCTGACATTGATCCTGGCAATAATATTATTTTTGTTATGTATGGCCATCTGGAGGCCTAAATTTTAGAATGACGAATTGGCAGATGGAATTGATGCTATTCAGTTTTATCTTTTTACTCCCTGTTGTTTGTAGTCAAAGAGACCCAGAATGGCCGTGGTCTCAAGCTTATGTAAAACACAATGCGATGGCAGGAACAGGAAAAGGAAAATTGAGCCTGGCCACTGTAGTCCTACATGAAAATGAGGTGTTTTCAAAACATGAGATAGATCAAAGCATAGATAAAGTCGAACCTGACTCAACTCCACAGACTAGTCTGGTTCCACTGCCACTATCTGAAACCCCCGATAATGACACCTTATTGAGCGGACTTAAGAATCTGCCCCTTGATGATGAGCTTTGGGATAATGCACTGTCACGATACACTGCAAGCACTGAGACACTAGAAAACATGAGGGATTTAAATCTCTCCACTCTGGTTATACAAGGAAGTGAAGTATATTCCAGAGATAAATGGAGTTGGAAAGACTCACTCCAAATGGCTAAGCTTGAAGCCGTCCCAGGAAAGAAAATACAAATTAGCTGCCGAGTAATCAATGGGTCTGCTCACCATAGACCAACTGTAATTGAAACCATCCATGTAGACTCTACTAAACCGGACAAATATAACACTGATTGATTGTTACAAAATTATAGAGCCAAACTCAGATTGCTGGCACAACTTCACCTTTATCAAACCTATCATAGTATATTGTATTTGGGGCTACAGGGGCACGGAATTGTTATTTGAATTTATGATTGACTCAAATACATCTGAACCTGTTGAAATGAACCCAAAACCTACACCCCCACAAACTTTCAAGGGTGTAGCTACTCAGCCCTCCATTAGTCTAACTCCTTACACCTTTAACATTGGCCCTTATGCCATTAAACACACAGGTCAACAACAAATACCGTTTAACCCAACATATTCCCTCAAACGAGTAGAATTGTCAATGCAGATTAATATCTCTGCGATCAAACCCACCTGCTCACCATTCCTGAGTACATCTTATGCAGGATGGTCAGCATGGTTAGGCCGGCGAACTGTTGACACCTCACAACGACTGAAGAGAGAGGTGACTGGTATCTTAGGAACAGGACTGGGAGTCTTAAATAGTATAGATGCTGAGATACTTGCAAACAAACTAGTCACAACTACTAGTGATCTAGACAAATTAAAACATCCTCTACAGTCCTCTCTACCAGCATTGGGAAATCACCAATGGCTTTTATCGAATATATTGCCTCAGTGGGAGGAAACAGGTGAAAAAGACCATCAGCTGATCACAAATGCACTTGGTACAACCCAAAACAATGTTTCCTTGGCCCTTAGTTGTATCCAAGCCCAACTGTGGATGCAATCTATGACAGCCGCAATTATAAGGGAAGGTGAAGAAGGCACCTTGCCCACTGAAATTCGAAAAGTAATATGGGATAATGCAATTGAGTTTGAGAGAAAATTTCAATCCTGGTGGTATCTGGTTAATTTCACCTATGATCCCACTGAGAGCAAAGCCACAGCTTTTGTCTTAACGATACGCAATGCCTCAGTATACACCATATACCCAATCATCGCACTGGGGTTGAATCACCATGGAGCTATACTCCATCCGGTAGAGCATAGAGTGTGGGCACAACAAAACGAGAATAAATGGCAAACTGTTGATGTTGAAGCATGCATTTCACGAGATCAACAAGGATTCATTTGTGAGAGTAATACTCTCAAGGCACAAGACATTTGTCTTGACACCAACCAGAATGTTTGTCATTTTGAGATACAACCTGATGAAACCCCAGAAACTGTGCTTGTATATATTGGGAAAGGGTGTGTTTGCATGAGGTCTCCCTGTACTTTTGTATTCGTAGATGACATAGCAGTAGATATAAGTAATAACTCAAATCTTTGTGTTTGTAACTTTACTAACATCATTGGATGTGACTTCAGTTATTCAGCTCCTGTTACGTCTTTTCAATTGCTACAATCTAATTACACATTGATTCGAGATTTGCTGCCTACCCCTATCGGAATGAATCTCTCACTAGTGAGGAAGTTGCTACAACACGATGAATTGAAGCGATTGTTGAAAGAGGCCCAAGAAAATGGACAAAGAACTCTGATTACTGTCCATCATGATGTTGAAGAAATACACCATGTACTGGAAAGGGTCAAGAGAGACGGTGGACATGAATGGCGGGACACCCTCTTTGGATGGTCACCGACAGCTACAGGACTTTTTAACAAGATGCTCCATCCTGTTGTTGTTCTACTAGTACTCACTGTATTGTGCTTTGCTTTGACAATTGTTTTGCATGTTAGACTTTGGATTATGATGAAACGCTTAACTCGCTTAATCACCCCGCAAGAAGTATTTGCACTTGATATCCCTCGCCATAAGAGGACGTGTGATATTCCCCATCAGTATTGATTATCGTGGAGCTTGAGTGACCGTAGTCACGGGGTGGATTATGTGGAATAATTACTAAATTGGCCAAGAATACAAAAATACAGCATTGTTCACACATTAAGGAAAGTCATAAAATCAAGAGGCTTCTGAGGTAGAATACAGCCACAGCTAGCACACGAAGAATGCAACATCTGTGATTCCCTGCGCGAGGTTGTTTGCGAAACTACACGAGGGATGGAACGGAACACGCTTGTTCCGTGGCCTTCCCTTGTGACGAATAGCAGATATGGGGACGAGATGGTACTACGGAACTGATAAGCGGCCTACACGCTACCCGAGCCAACCTTTCGTCAAATGTTGATGAAATGCTGTCCTTTTGTGCGAACTTTGCTCACCACAATGTACCAAAACACACCTCCATCCCGGAGGCTATCCGCCCCCGAGGTGTGAACACTCCTCCTTGAATACATTAATCATAATAAAAGTATGTATGACTAAAGTCACTCAAACTCCACTTTGAAGATAAAAAAATAATATAAAAATAGCCCAAGAGAGAGGGGATGTCAGGGAAGACACCATCGCGAAGAATTCCACCGCTGATTTCCGGGATCAGTCGACGGGCTGAGCCTTTCTTCCCCCCCATAGGGACGCCTTTGGGTAAGACTTCGATTACACCGAGCGCTTTCTCGGGGACTTAGAAATTTCTCTAGAGAATCTCTACCCTACGTTTATAGCCAGGCTGTATCGTTTATAATTTTGTCGCGCGTTTGTATACTTAGCAATATCTTTATTTGCACGTGCTTTGCAGACAGTGTATTTATCACCGGCAATCCTAAAGAACCTGTATATCTGTTGTTTAAATAAACTGCACTGTTTAAGTAGCTAGTCGTTCCGCTTTCTCACTGAACGCGACCAAAACTACAGAGAGGCCGTGCTAGTTCAGGAGCACGACTAGACTGAAGGTGCAGTCCACTATTAGTGTATCCAAATCGTAGTAGTTTAATACATATTAAACGCGATTGGACTGATAGTGCTGAATTGGGCATCACTCAGAATTTAAACCTAGCCGCACCTAGCCTCCCACCTCGGTGAGGAGTGTTAGAACGCAAGGGGGTTTATCTTCTGCCAAAACCGCTTGGCCCCGTTTCACGCAACAGAATTTGGCGTAGTCGGCAGGATTGCCATGGATAAACTGCTGCAAAAATATGATTGTGCCCCTTCCCAGGCTGGGAAGGAGTGGGCCCAAAAATTTTGGAAGGATGAAGAGAAAGTGGTGGAACGTATTGAAGAGTGTCGGGTTTCACAGAAGCTCAGAGCGGGGAAAGGCAAGGGTGTGATTTGTGCTGTGTTAGGCGCCTGTTTATCTTGTGCACAACAAGAAGCTAGAGAAACCCCTGCTCCTAATCTGATTTCAGCTGTAGAATATGCAACCCTGAAATCGGAGAATGAGGTGCTGAAGTCATCATTAGCCTTGCAAAAGGAGACAGGAGAAAAATTAAGAACTCACGTCGATAAGCTTGTGAGTGAGAATGAATGTTTAGGAAACCAGAATGCTCAACTTAAAATATTATTAGAAAGGGTGACTGGGCTCTTAGATAAAATGCAGCCCTCGACCCAGGTCCAACAGATTCGTAAGTTAATGTGTTATCCAAATTCCGGAACCCAGACCGGAGATTTTTTGTCTAATAGTGAGGATGACGAAGAAGATGAGGAGGAAAGGACTTTTACTTTGAAATCCCAAGTTTTTCCTTTACGTCCTCTGGTTAAAACTGAAGCTGCGGTTGATGACGATGATGAAATTCACACCACTGTGCGTACCGTTCCACGGACACCAACCGAGTTAACAAAAATAAGGGAGAAATATTCGAGGCGACCAGAAGAGTCAGCTGTTGAGTACGTGTGGCGAGTTTCTTCTGAAGGGGGGGACAGAATTATGCTGAGTGAGGAAGAAGCAGGAGACTCTTGGGGACCAGGAGTGTTTTTAACCACTATGCCTGGGGATCATAATTATTCCCTAACTGCTCGAGCAGCCTATTGGGCAGGGGGTATGGATCCGCGAGAGAGGGGGGAGCCGTTAGAGATTAGAGCTACAGGCTACTCTGATCTGTTTGCGGCTGTACGGAAAGCAGCTTGTCTGCAAGCCATGTATGACAGAGAGGAATTTCGGAAATCCCCAATGTCAGCCCCTATCGACCCCGATCGATTAGCCCCTCTCATCCGTGGTCTTCCCGATTGCCTGAAACCGTTCCTTGTTCGTACTCAAGATCGTATACGAGAGGCTCGGGGTGCTCATAGGCGGGGCCGTCGTCACTACATGCCCACCTGGAATGAATATGTACAGGAAATAGATCAATATGGGCGCCGAATGGGCTGGGCCAGCCTAACTAGTGAGAAATCCTCCGAACACCCCCGAAAGGTTCGCCAAGTCCGAACTCACACTAAAAACCCTAAATCGGAGGAAAGGTTTAAGCCTGATAAGGACCGGAATGAGTTGTGGCGTAAAGCCCTACAATTAGGGGTGCCCCGACAATTCTTGCACGGTGTCCCTACGGGAGACCTCCGTACACTAGTCCAATCTCTAACTAGAAAGAATAATGTGGCTGGGGAGAAAAGTCTAACCAGAGAATCCCCAAGTCGTGAGAAAATTGTGCCTTCTGCACCGGAACGTAACTTGATTGATTTGACAGAGTCCCAGCCAAAAAACTCCTATCCCCGGGGAGGGCAGTGAGCCACCCTGTCCGGCAGGTACTAGCAATTCAATGGCTCTCTCATAAAGACTCCGAACCCGTTATTATCATTCCTGTTGGACCCCGGAAGATATTGGTAAATTTTATTATTGATACTGGAGCCCAAATGTCTGCAATCACTAACGAAACAGCACAACTTCTAGGTATAAATCCCACCCGACGCAGAGTCAACTTCACAGGAATTGATGGTGTGGTAAAAACATGCCCCACTGCAAAAATTAACCTCTGGTTGCCGGGAGAGCAGCGAATGACTAGGGCAGAAGTGTTAGTGGGTGCCTCACATTCTAACCTCCTAGGATTTGACGTGCTGCTTGGGCGAATGTGGAAATTCCCGGATGGAACTGCGTGGAGTTTTGCAGGACGCAAAAAAGGATTAGACGCAGTTAAACTGGGCCTATTAGAAACATCTATACCTTTGCCTCCCTCTAAAATTACCAACGTCCGACAGTACCCACTGCCTGCAGCTGCACTTGCAGGAGCAGACGGGGTGGTATCAGATTTAGAAAAAAGAAACATCATTAAGAGGACTCACTCGCCTTATAATTCACCGGTGTGGCCAGTAAAGAAACCAACCGGGCAATGGCGTTTCACAGTAGATTACCGAAAGTTAAACGCCAACACTGCACCCCTGACCGCTGCGGTTCCGAGTATCGCGGAAATTGTGACAATGATAAAAGGAGCTGCCCATCCTTGGATGGCTGCCTTAGATGTAAAAGACATGTTTTTTATGATTCCCCTCCTTGAGCAAGACAAAGCGCAGTTTGCATTCACGTGGAAAGGAGTCCAATATACCTTTAACCGACTTCCACAAGGATACAAACATTCCCCCACCATTGCTCATAATGCTTTAGCTAAAGCGCTATCAGAGATTCCTGTTTCACAGGGATGTACAGTATACCAATATATTGACGACATCTTAATAGGGGGGGAGAGAGCCAAGAAAGTGTACAAGACATGATGCAAAACATCCGAAAAACATTATCAGATTTGGGATTGGAAATTCCAGACTCAAAATGTCAGGGACCTGCACAGGAAGTTAAATTCCTGGGGGTCTGGTGGATTAAGGGAGCTGCTTCTGTCCCTCAGGATACCCTGAAAAAAATAGAACATGGACAGAATCCTTCCAGCACGAAGGAGTTACAGCAAGTTCTGGGAACTTTAAGTTATTGGCGTAAACACATCCCTGGCTTTTCCATCATTGCTCGCCCCCTTTATTGTTTGCTCAAAAAAGGTAAATCCTGGGAGTGGACTGAACAACATACTAATGCACTGGAATTGCTAATAAAAGAGCTAAGGTTATTCCAACAACTTGGCCCCATACATCCAACTGACCCTGTCCATGTAGAATGGGGGTTCAGCGAACATGGTTCTCATTGTAACTTATGGCAAAAGGGACCAGCAGGACCGGAGAGACCATTAGAATTTAGCTCTCACTCCTTTAATGATACTGAGAGCAGATATTCAGACCTAGAGAAGGGTTTACTGTCCCTGGTGCGAGCATTGCAACGAGCAGAGCAGATAAGGAGAGAACAGAGCGTGATTGTTCGGGGCCCTTTTCGTCTCCTAGATGTGGTCCGTAAAGGGACAGCACCACCAGCCGGCATTGCCCAGAAACCCACAGTTCGAAAGTGGTATGCTTATTTAGAAGGCATTAATGATATCATGCCAATCTCTGAAGGTAGTATCAAAGTATCCAAGCTCCAGAAGGATATAGATGGTGCCCTATTGTTCCAATCCCCACCAAACAGACCATCTCCAATCCAAGAAGCACCTCCTCTGAAAGAAGGCAGTGATCTTACAGGAGTGTGGTTTACTGATGCGTCATCTCACCGTGAGAACAATAAGTGGAAATACAAGGCCGTAGCACTGGAAGTAGCAACGGGGGAAAGAGCAATTGAAACAGGAGAAGGTAGCGCACAAGTAGGGGAACTCAGAGCCGTCCTACTAGCTGCACAACGTGGGGCTACTTACATTTACACTGACTCATATGCTGTTTTTAAAGGAGCCACTGAATGGATTGGACACTGGGCAGCCAATGATTGGCAGGTGAATAGAGTCCCAATCTGGGAGACAGAGAGTTGGAAGCAACTGTTGGAAATGGGAGGACAGAGAACATTGCACGTTGGTTGGGTAAAAGGCCATGATCGTTCGAACTCGATCACTGCTCAATTCAACCAACAGGTAGATAGCCTCACGCGGTTGCAGCAAATTGACATTGTAGATGATGGTCGGGAATGGGAACGCTTACTCGAATGGTTACATATTAAGCGTGGCCATACAGGCCGTGCTGATCTGTATCAGGAAGGTCTAGCCCGGGGGTGGCCTGTGTCGGTTAAGCTGTGTGAACAAGTAGTAACTGCCTGTTCACAATGTCGCCTACGACTCAATAAAGATCATCCGAGTAAGGCGCCTCCTTTACACATTCGGGACAAGAAAACATTGTGGCATTCATGGCAAATTGATTATATTGGGCCCTTGAGATCATCAGGTGAGAAAAGATACGTCCTAGTCGGAGTGGAGATTATCTCTGGCCTCGCTATGGCCACCAGCTTCAAATCAGCTACCGGGAACAACACAGTGAAAGGCCTAAAAGGGTGGTTCAGCACACTTCCCCTTCCTGAGGAAATCCAAAGTGATAACGGTTCACACTTTACCGCTACAGTGGTACAAGATTGGGCCAAAGAAGAAGGGATTCGATGGGTATTTCATACTCCCTATTATCCTCAGGCTAATGGCATTGTTGAACGCACCAATGGATTGGTTAAGCGTTTTGCAAAAACTCATGAACCTGGTTGGCATTTGCGATTGGATGATGCCATCTATCAATTAAATAACAGATGGAGTGGAGATGGCTGTCCTAAAATGAAAGCTTTCTGTGTATCTGCTGATATCATCACTCCAAAAGTTCCCAATGAACCACGAAAATACCTGGGACAATTTCACCCTGGGCAACCTGTGTTAGTGAAAATGCCTCAAATTGGCACAGTACCAATGGTGTTAGCTACTCCCAAAAACCCCCATGCACGGGAAGCCAAAGACTGTTCAGGGAAGATACACCGGATCAGCACCCGGTGGATCTCGCCCTCTTTTTAACCCCGTCGGTCAAATGAGACCGAGCAGATTTTCTTTTCCTTTGTGTCTTACAGGAACCTCGGAAGAACTGTACGTGGACAGACGCATTGGCCTACGCTAACCTCGAGTGTCTCCAGGGAATCCTGACATTGATCCTGGCAATAACATTATTTTTGTTATGTATGGCCATCTGGAGGCCTAAATTTTAGAATGACGAATTGGCAGATGGAATTGATGCTATTCAGTTTTATCTTTTTACTCCCTGTTGTTTGTAGTCAAAGAGACCCAGAATGGCCGTGGTCTCAAGCTTATGTAAAACACAATGCGATGGCAGGAACAGGAAAAGGAAAATTGAGCCTGGCCACTGTAGTCCTACATGAAAATGAGGTGTTTTCAAAACATGAGATAGATCAAAGCATAGATAAAGTCGAACCTGACTCAACTCTACAGACTAGTCTGGTTCCACTGCCACTATCTGAAACCCCCGATAATGACACCTTATTGAGCGGACTTAAGAATCTGCCCCTTGATGATGAGCTTTGGGATAATGCACTGTCACGATACACTGCAAGCACTGAGACACTAGAAAACATGAGGGATTTAAATCTCTCCACTCTGGTCATACAAGGAAGTGAAGTATATTCCAGAGATAAATGGAGTTGGAAAGACTCACTCCAAATGGCTAAGCTTGAAGCCGTCCCAGGAAAGAAAATACAAATTAGCTGCCGAGTAATCAATGGGTCTGCTCACCATAGACCAACTGTAATTGAAACCATCCATGTAGACTCTACTAAACCGGACAAATATAACACTGATTGATTGTTACAAAATTATAGAGCCAAACTCAGATTGCTGGCACAACTTCACCTTTATCAAACCTATCATAGTATATTGTATTTGGGGCTACAGGGGCACGGAATTGTTATTTGAATTTATGATTGACTCAAATACATCTGAACCTGTTGAAATGAACCCAAAACCTACACCCCCACAAACTTTCAAGGGTGTAGCTACTCAGCCCTCCATTAGTCTAACTCCTTACACCTTTAACATTGGCCCTTATGCCATTAAACACACAGGTCAACAACAAATACCGTTTAACCCAACATATTCCCTCAAACGAGTAGAATTGTCAATGCAGATTAATATCTCTGCGATCAAACCCACCTGCTCACCATTCCTGAGTACATCTTATGCAGGATGGTCAGCATGGTTAGGCCGGCGAACTGTTGACACCTCACAACGACTGAAGAGAGAGGTGACTGGTATCTTAGGAACAGGACTGGGAGTCTTAAATAGTACAGATGCTGAGATACTTGCAAACAAACTAGTCACAACTACTAGTGATCTAGACAAATTAAAACATCCTCTACAGTCCTCTCTATCAGCATTGGGAAATCACCAATGGCTTTTATCGAATATATTGCCTCAGTGGGAGGAAACAGGTGAAAAAGACCATCAGCTGATCACAAATGCACTTGGTACAACCCCAAACAATGTTTCCTTGGCCCTTAGTTGTATCCAAGCCCAACTGTGGATGCAATCTATGACAGCCGCAATTATAAGGGAAGGTGAAGAAGGCACCTTGCCCACTGAAATTCGAAAAGTAATATGGGATAATGCAATTGAGTTTGAGAGAAAATTTCAATCCTGGTGGTATCTGGTTAATTTCACCTATGATCCCACTGAGAGCAAAGCCACAGCTTTTGTCTTAACGATACGCAATGCCTCAGTATACACCATATACCCAATCATCGCACTGGGGTTGAATCACCATGGAGCTATACTCCATCCGGTAGAGCATAGAGTGTGGGCACAACAAAACGAGAATAAATGGCAAACTGTTGATGTTGAAGCATGCATTTCACGAGATCAACAAGGATTCATTTGTGAGAGTAATACTCTCAAGGCACAAGACATTTGTCTTGACACCAACCAGAATGTTTGTCATTTTGAGATACAACCTGATGAAACCCCAGAAACTGTGCTTGTATATATTGGGAAAGGGTGTGTTTGCATGAGGTCTCCCTGTACTTTTGTATTCGTAGATGACATAGCAGTAGATATAAGTAATAACTCAAATCTTTGTGTTTGTAACTTTACTAACATCATTGGATGTGACTTCAGTTATTCAGCTCCTGTTACGTCTTTTCAATTGCTACAATCTAATTACACATTGATTCGAGATTTGCTGCCTACCCCTATCGGAATGAATCTCTCACTAGTGAGGAAGTTGCTACAACACGATGAATTGAAGCGATTGTTGAAAGAGGCCCAAGAAAATGGACAAAGAACTCTGATTACTGTCCATCATGATGTTGAAGAAATACACCATGTACTGGAAAGGGTCAAGAGAGACGGTGGACATGAATGGCGGGACACCCTCTTTGGATGGTCACCGACAGCTACAGGACTTTTTAACAAGATGCTCCATCCTGTTGTTGTTCTACTAGTACTCACTGTATTGTGCTTTGCTTTGACAATTGTTTTGCATGTTAGACTTTGGATTATGATGAAACGCTTAACTCGCTTAATCACCCCGCAAGAAGTATTTGCACTTGATATCCCTCGCCATAAGAGGACGTGTGATATTCCCCATCAGTATTGATTATCGTGGAGCTTGAGTGACCGTAGTCACGGGGTGGATTATGTGGAATAATTACTAAATTGGCCAAGAATACAAAAATACAGCATTGTTCACACATTAAGGAAAGTCATAAAATCAAGAGGCTTCTGAGGTAGAATACAGCCACAGCTAGCACACGAAGAATGCAACATCTGTGATTCCCTGCGCGAGGTTGTTTGCGAAACTACACGAGGGATGGAACGGAACACGCTTGTTCCGTGGCCTTCCCTTGTGACGAATAGCAGATATGGGGACGAGATGGTACTACGGAACTGATAAGCGGCCTACACGCTACCCGAGCCAACCTTTCGTCAAATGTTGATGAAATGCTGTCCTTTTGTGCGAACTTTGCTCACCACAATGTACCAAAACACACCTCCATCCCGGAGGCTATCCGCCCCCAAGGTGTGAACACTCCTCCTTGAATACATTAATCATAATAAAAGTATGTATGACTAAAGTCACTCAAACTCCACTTTGAAGATAAAAAAATAATATAAAAATAGCCCAAGAGAGAGGGGATGTCAGGGAAGACACCATCGCGAAGAATTCCACCGCTGATTTCCGGGATCAGTCGACGGGCTGAGCCTTTCTTCCCCCCCATAGGGACGCCTTTGGGTAAGACTTCGATTACACCGAGCGCTTTCTCGGGGACTTAGAAATTTCTCTAGAGAATCTCTACCCTACGTTTATAGCCAGGCTGTATCGTTTATAATTTTGTCGCGCGTTTGTATACTTAGCAATATCTTTATTTGCACGTGCTTTGCAGACAGTGTATTTATCACCGGCAATCCTAAAGAACCTGTATATCTGTTGTTTAAATAAACTGCACTGTTTAAGTAGCTAGTTGTTCCGCTTTCTCACTGAACGCGACCAAAACTACAGAGAGGCCGTGCTAGTTCAGGAGCACGACTAGACTGAAGGTGCAGTCCACTATTAGTGTATCCAAATCGTAGTAGTTTAATACATATTAAACGCGATTGGACTGATAGTGCTGAATTGGGCATCACTCAGAATTTAAACCTAGCCGCACCTAGCCTCCCACCTCGGTGAGGAGTGTTAGAACGCAAGGGGGTTTATCTTCTGCCAAAACCGCTTGGCCCCGTTTCACGCAACAGAATTTGGCGTAGTCGGCAGGATTGCCATGGATAAACTGCTGCAAAAATATGATTGTGCCCCTTCCCAGGCTGGGAAGGAGTGGGCCCAAAAATTTTGGAAGGATGAAGAGAAAGTGGTGGAACGTATTGAAGAGTGTCGGGTTTCACAGAAGCTCAGAGCGGGGAAAGGCAAGGGTGTGATTTGTGCTGTGTTAGGCGCCTGTTTATCTTGTGCACAACAAGAAGCTAGAGAAACCCCTGCTCCTAATCTGATTTCAGCTGTAGAATATGCAACCCTGAAATCGGAGAATGAGGTGCTGAAGTCATCATTAGCCTTGCAAAAGGAGACAGGAGAAAAATTAAGAACTCACGTCGATAAGCTTGTGAGTGAGAATGAATGTTTAGGAAACCAGAATGCTCAACTTAAAATATTATTAGAAAGGGTGACTGGGCTCTTAGATAAAATGCAGCCCTCGACCCAGGTCCAACAGATTCGTAAGTTAATGTGTTATCCAAATTCCGGAACCCAGACCGGAGATTTTTTGTCTAATAGTGAGGATGACGAAGAAGATGAGGAGGAAAGGACTTTTACTTTGAAATCCCAAGTTTTTCCTTTACGTCCTCTGGTTAAAACTGAAGCTGCGGTTGATGACGATGATGAAATTCACACCACTGTGCGTACCGTTCCACGGACACCAACCGAGTTAACAAAAATAAGGGAGAAATATTCGAGGCGACCAGAAGAGTCAGCTGTTGAGTACGTGTGGCGAGTTTCTTCTGAAGGGGGGGACAGAATTATGCTGAGTGAGGAAGAAGCAGGAGACTCTTGGGGACCAGGAGTGTTTTTAACCACTATGCCTGGGGATCATAATTATTCCCTAACTGCTCGAGCAGCCTATTGGGCAGGGGGTATGGATCCGCGAGAGAGGGGGGAGCCGTTAGAGATTAGAGCTACAGGCTACTCTGATCTGTTTGCGGCTGTACGGAAAGCAGCTTGTCTGCAAGCCATGTATGACAGAGAGGAATTTCGGAAATCCCCAATGTCAGCCCCTATCGACCCCGATCGATTAGCCCCTCTCATCCGTGGTCTTCCCGATTGCCTGAAACCGTTCCTTGTTCGTACTCAAGATCGTATACGAGAGGCTCGGGGTGCTCATAGGCGGGGCCGTCGTCACTACATGCCCACCTGGAATGAATATGTACAGGAAATAGATCAATATGGGCGCCGAATGGGCTGGGCCAGCCTAACTAGTGAGAAATCCTCCGAACACCCCCGAAAGGTTCGCCAAGTCCGAACTCACACTAAAAACCCTAAATCGGAGGAAAGGTTTAAGCCTGATAAGGACCGGAATGAGTTGTGGCGTAAAGCCCTACAATTAGGGGTGCCCCGACAATTCTTGCACGGTGTCCCTACGGGAGACCTCCGTACACTAGTCCAATCTCTAACTAGAAAGAATAATGTGGCTGGGGAGAAAAGTCTAACCAGAGAATCCCCAAGTCGTGAGAAAATTGTGCCTTCTGCACCGGAACGTAACTTGATTGATTTGACAGAGTCCCAGCCAAAAAACTCCTATCCCCGGGGAGGGCAGTGAGCCACCCTGTCCGGCAGGTACTAGCAATTCAATGGCTCTCTCATAAAGACTCCGAACCCGTTATTATCATTCCTGTTGGACCCCGGAAGATATTGGTAAATTTTATTATTGATACTGGAGCCCAAATGTCTGCAATCACTAACGAAACAGCACAACTTCTAGGTATAAATCCCACCCGACGCAGAGTCAACTTCACAGGAATTGATGGTGTGGTAAAAACATGCCCCACTGCAAAAATTAACCTCTGGTTGCCGGGAGAGCAGCGAATGACTAGGGCAGAAGTGTTAGTGGGTGCCTCACATTCTAACCTCCTAGGATTTGACGTGCTGCTTGGGCGAATGTGGAAATTCCCGGATGGAACTGCGTGGAGTTTTGCAGGACGCAAAAAAGGATTAGACGCAGTTAAACTGGGCCTATTAGAAACATCTATACCTTTGCCTCCCTCTAAAATTACCAACGTCCGACAGTACCCACTGCCTGCAGCTGCACTTGCAGGAGCAGACGGGGTGGTATCAGATTTAGAAAAAAGAAACATCATTAAGAGGACTCACTCGCCTTATAATTCACCGGTGTGGCCAGTAAAGAAACCAACCGGGCAATGGCGTTTCACAGTAGATTACCGAAAGTTAAACGCCAACACTGCACCCCTGACCGCTGCGGTTCCGAGTATCGCGGAAATTGTGACAATGATAAAAGGAGCTGCCCATCCTTGGATGGCTGCCTTAGATGTAAAAGACATGTTTTTTATGATTCCCCTCCTTGAGCAAGACAAAGCGCAGTTTGCATTCACGTGGAAAGGAGTCCAATATACCTTTAACCGACTTCCACAAGGATACAAACATTCCCCCACCATTGCTCATAATGCTTTAGCTAAAGCGCTATCAGAGATTCCTGTTTCACAGGGATGTACAGTATACCAATATATTGACGACATCTTAATAGGGGGGGAGAGAGCCAAGAAAGTGTACAAGACATGATGCAAAACATCCGAAAAACATTATCAGATTTGGGATTGGAAATTCCAGACTCAAAATGTCAGGGACCTGCACAGGAAGTTAAATTCCTGGGGGTCTGGTGGATTAAGGGAGCTGCTTCTGTCCCTCAGGATACCCTGAAAAAAATAGAACATGGACAGAATCCTTCCAGCACGAAGGAGTTACAGCAAGTTCTGGGAACTTTAAGTTATTGGCGTAAACACATCCCTGGCTTTTCCATCATTGCTCGCCCCCTTTATTGTTTGCTCAAAAAAGGTAAATCCTGGGAGTGGACTGAACAACATACTAATGCACTGGAATTGCTAATAAAAGAGCTAAGGTTATTCCAACAACTTGGCCCCATACATCCAACTGACCCTGTCCATGTAGAATGGGGGTCCAGCGAACATGGTTCTCATTGTAACTTATGGCAAAAGGGACCAGCAGGACCGGAGAGACCATTAGAATTTAGCTCTCACTCCTTTAATGATACTGAGAGCAGATATTCAGACCTAGAGAAGGGTTTACTGTCCCTGGTGCGAGCATTGCAACGAGCAGAGCAGATAAGGAGAGAACAGAGCGTGATTGTTCGGGGCCCTTTTCGTCTCCTAGATGTGGTCCGTAAAGGGACAGCACCACCAGCCGGCATTGCCCAGAAACCCACAGTTCGAAAGTGGTATGCTTATTTAGAAGGCATTAATGATATCATGCCAATCTCTGAAGGTAGTATCAAAGTATCCAAGCTCCAGAAGGATATAGATGGTGCCCTATTGTTCCAATCCCCACCAAACAGACCATCTCCAATCCAAGAAGCACCTCCTCTGAAAGAAGGCAGTGATCTTACAGGAGTGTGGTTTACTGATGCGTCATCTCACCGTGAGAACAATAAGTGGAAATACAAGGCCGTAGCACTGGAAGTAGCAACGGGGGAAAGAGCAATTGAAACAGGAGAAGGTAGCGCACAAGTAGGGGAACTCAGAGCCGTCCTACTAGCTGCACAACGTGGGGCTACTTACATTTACACTGACTCATATGCTGTTTTTAAAGGAGCCACTGAATGGATTGGACACTGGGCAGCCAATGATTGGCAGGTGAATAGAGTCCCAATCTGGGAGACAGAGAGTTGGAAGCAACTGTTGGAAATGGGAGGACAGAGAACATTGCACATTGGTTGGGTAAAAGGCCATGATCGTTCGAACTCGATCACTGCTCAATTCAACCAACAGGTAGATAGCCTCACGCGGTTGCAGCAAATTGACATTGTAGATGATGGTCGGGAATGGGAACGCTTACTCGAATGGTTACATATTAAGCGTGGCCATACAGGCCGTGCTGATCTGTATCAGGAAGGTCTAGCCCGGGGGTGGCCTGTGTCGGTTAAGCTGTGTGAACAAGTAGTAACCGCCTGTTCACAATGTCGCCTACGACTCAATAAAGATCATCCGAGTAAGGCGCCTCCTTTACACATTCGGGACAAGAAAACATTGTGGCATTCATGGCAAATTGATTATATTGGGCCCTTGAGATCATCAGGTGAGAAAAGATACGTCCTAGTCGGAGTGGAGATTATCTCTGGCCTCGCTATGGCCACCAGCTTCAAATCAGCTACCGGGAACAACACAGTGAAAGGCCTAAAAGGGTGGTTCAGCACACTTCCCCTTCCTGAGGAAATCCAAAGTGATAACGGTTCACACTTTACCGCTACAGTGGTACAAGATTGGGCCAAAGAAGAAGGGATTCGATGGGTATTTCATACTCCCTATTATCCTCAGGCTAATGGCATTGTTGAACGCACCAATGGATTGGTTAAGCGTTTTGCAAAAACTCATGAACCTGGTTGGCATTTGCGATTGGATGATGCCATCTATCAATTAAATAACAGATGGAGTGGAGATGGCTGTCCTAAAATGAAAGCTTTCTGTGTATCTGCTGATATCATCACTCCAAAAGTTCCCAATGAACCACGAAAATACCTAGGACAATTTCACCCTGGGCAACCTGTGTTAGTGAAAATGCCTCAAATTGGCACAGTACCAATGGTGTTAGCTACTCCCAAAAACCCCCATGCACGGGAAGCCAAAGACTGTTCAGGGAAGATACACCGGATCAGCACCCGGTGGATCTCGCCCTCTTTTTAACCCCGTCGGTCAAATGAGACCGAGCAGATTTTCTTTTCCTTTGTGTCTTACAGGAACCTCGGAAGAACTGTACGTGGACAGACGCATTGGCCTACGCTAACCTCGAGTGTCTCCAGGGAATCCTGACATTGATCCTGGCAATAATATTATTTTTGTTATGTATGGCCATCTGGAGGCCTAAATTTTAGAATGACGAATTGGCAGATGGAATTGATGCTATTCAGTTTTATCTTTTTACTCCCTGTTGTTTGTAGTCAAAGAGACCCAGAATGGCCGTGGTCTCAAGCTTATGTAAAACACAATGCGATGGCAGGAACAGGAAAAGGAAAATTGAGCCTGGCCACTGTAGTCCTACATGAAAATGAGGTGTTTTCAAAACATGAGATAGATCAAAGCATAGATAAAGTCGAACCTGACTCAACTCCACAGACTAGTCTGGTTCCACTGCCACTATCTGAAACCCCCGATAATGACACCTTATTGAGCGGACTTAAGAATCTGCCCCTTGATGATGAGCTTTGGGATAATGCACTGTCACGATACACTGCAAGCACTGAGACACTAGAAAACATGAGGGATTTAAATCTCTCCACTCTGGTTATACAAGGAAGTGAAGTATATTCCAGAGATAAATGGAGTTGGAAAGACTCACTCCAAATGGCTAAGCTTGAAGCCGTCCCAGGAAAGAAAATACAAATTAGCTGCCGAGTAATCAATGGGTCTGCTCACCATAGACCAACTGTAATTGAAACCATCCATGTAGACTCTACTAAACCGGACAAATATAACACTGATTGATTGTTACAAAATTATAGAGCCAAACTCAGATTGCTGGCACAACTTCACCTTTATCAAACCTATCATAGTATATTGTATTTGGGGCTACAGGGGCACGGAATTGTTATTTGAATTTATGATTGACTCAAATACATCTGAACCTGTTGAAATGAACCCAAAACCTACACCCCCACAAACTTTCAAGGGTGTAGCTACTCAGCCCTCCATTAGTCTAACTCCTTACACCTTTAACATTGGCCCTTATGCCATTAAACACACAGGTCAACAACAAATACCGTTTAACCCAACATATTCCCTCAAACGAGTAGAATTGTCAATGCAGATTAATATCTCTGCGATCAAACCCACCTGCTCACCATTCCTGAGTACATCTTATGCAGGATGGTCAGCATGGTTAGGCCGGCGAACTGTTGACACCTCACAACGACTGAAGAGAGAGGTGACTGGTATCTTAGGAACAGGACTGGGAGTCTTAAATAGTATAGATGCTGAGATACTTGCAAACAAACTAGTCACAACTACTAGTGATCTAGACAAATTAAAACATCCTCTACAGTCCTCTCTATCAGCATTGGGAAATCACCAATGGCTTTTATCGAATATATTGCCTCAGTGGGAGGAAACAGGTGAAAAAGACCATCAGCTGATCACAAATGCACTTGGTACAACCCAAAACAATGTTTCCTTGGCCCTTAGTTGTATCCAAGCCCAACTGTGGATGCAATCTATGACAGGCGCAATTATAAGGGAAGGTGAAGAAGGCACCTTGCCCACTGAAATTCGAAAAGTAATATGGGATAATGCAATTGAGTTTGAGAGAAAATTTCAATCCTGGTGGTATCTGGTTAATTTCACCTATGATCCCACTGAGAGCAAAGCCACAGCTTTTGTCTTAACGATACGCAATGCCTCAGTATACACCATATACCCAATCATCGCACTGGGGTTGAATCACCATGGAGCTATACTCCATCCGGTAGAGCATAGAGTGTGGGCACAACAAAACGAGAATAAATGGCAAACTGTTGATGTTGAAGCATGCATTTCACGAGATCAACAAGGATTCATTTGTGAGAGTAATACTCTCAAGGCACAAGACATTTGTCTTGACACCAACCAGAATGTTTGTCATTTTGAGATACAACCTGATGAAACCCCAGAAACTGTGCTTGTATATATTGGGAAAGGGTGTGTTTGCATGAGGTCTCCCTGTACTTTTGTATTCGTAGATGACATAGCAGTAGATATAAGTAATAACTCAAATCTTTGTGTTTGTAACTTTACTAACATCATTGGATGTGACTTCAGTTATTCAGCTCCTGTTACGTCTTTTCAATTGCTACAATCTAATTACACATTGATTCGAGATTTGCTGCCTACCCCTATCGGAATGAATCTCTCACTAGTGAGGAAGTTGCTACAACACGATGAATTGAAGCGATTGTTGAAAGAGGCCCAAGAAAATGGACAAAGAACTCTGATTACTGTCCATCATGATGTTGAAGAAATACACCATGTACTGGAAAGGGTCAAGAGAGACGGTGGACATGAATGGTGGGACACCCTCTTTGGATGGTCACCGACAGCTACAGGACTTTTTAACAAGATGCTCCATCCTGTTGTTGTTCTACTAGTACTCACTGTATTGTGCTTTGCTTTGACAATTGTTTTGCATGTTAGACTTCGGATGCGAGCGGCTGCCAAAGAGCTTTCCAACGAGGCACGGCTTTCCCTCCTGGCTCTTCGGGCGTGGGAGCTGTGACCAGAGCCGCGGCCCTACCCGAAAATGCTTCGCAGGCTGGCGTGGCGGCGCCAGGTGGGCGCCGGTGGCACCGAGGCTGACGGCCGCCGCAAAGCCCGCAGCCCCACGGGCTGTGGGGCCACGCGAGCGGCTGCCAAAGAGCTTTCCAACGAGGCACGGCTTTCCCTCCTGGCTCTTCAAGCGTGGGAACTGTGGAAAGAGCCGCGGCCCTACCGGAAAATGCTTCGGAGGCTGGCGCGGTGGCGCCATGTGGGTGCTGGTGGCGCCGAGGCTGACAGCCGCCGGAAAGCCCGCAGCCCCATAGGCTGTGGGGCCACGCGAGCGGCTGCCAAAGAGCTTTCCAACGAGGCACGGCTTTCCCTCCTGGCTCTTCGGGCGTGGGAGCTGTGGCCAGAGCCGTGGCCCTACCGGAAAATGCTTCGGGGGCTGGTGCGGCGGCGCCACTTGGACTCCGGTGGCGCCGAGGCTGACGGCCGCCGCAAAGCCCGCAGCCCCACGGGCTGTGGGGCCACGCGAGCGGCTGCCAAAAAGCTTTCCAACGAGGCACGGCTTTCCCTCCTGGCTCTTTGGGCGTGGGAGCTGTGGCCAGAGCCGCGGCCCTACCGGAAAATGCTTCGCAGGCTGGCGCGGCGGCCCCACGTGGGCGCCGGTGGCGCCGAGGCTGACGGCCGCCGCAAAGCCCGCAGCCCCACAGGCTGTGGGGCCACGCGAGCGGCTGCCAAAGAGCTTTCCAACGAGGCACGGCTTTCCCTCCTGGCTCTTCGGGCGTGGGAGCTGTGGCCAGAGCCGCGGCCCTACCGGAAAATGCTTCACAGGCTGGCGCGGCGGCGCCACGTGAGCGCCGGTGGCGCCGAGGCTGACGGCCGCCGCAAAGCCCGCAGCCCCACGGGCTGTGGGGCCACGCGAGCGGCTGCCAAAGAGCTTTCCAACGAGGCACAGCTTTCCCTCCTGGCTCTTCGGGCGTGGGAGCTGTGGCCAGAGCCGCGGCCCTACCGGAAAATGCTTCGCAGGCTGGCGCGGCGGCGCCAGGTGGGCGCCGGTGGCGCCGAGGCTGACGGCCGCCGCAAAGCCCGCAGCCCCACAGGCTGTGGGGCCACGCGAGCGGCTGCCAAAGAGCTTTCCAACGAGGCACGGCTTTCCCTCCTGGCTCTTCGGGCGTGGGAGCTGTGGCCAGAGCCGCGGCCCTACCGGAAAATGCTTCACAGGCTGGCGCGGCGGCGCCACATGAGCGCCGGTGGCGCCGAGGCTGATGGCCGCTGGAAAGCCCGCAGCCCCACGGGCCGTGGGGCCACGCGAGCGGCTGCCAAAGAGCTTTCCAACGAGGCATGGCTTCCCCTCCTGGCTCTTCGGGCGTGGGAGCTGTGGCCAGAGCCGCGGCCCTACCGGAAAATGCTTCGCAGGCTGGCGCGGCGGCGCCAGGTGGGCGCCGGTGGCGCCGAGGCTGACGGCTGCCACAAAGCCCGCAACCCCACGGGCTGTGGGGCCACGCGAGCGGCTGCCAAAGAGCTTTCCAATGAGGCACGGCTTCCCCTCCTGGCTCTTCAGGCGTGGGAGCTGTGGCCAGAGCCGTGGCCCTACTGGAAAATGCTTCGCAGGCTGGCGCGGCGGCGCCAGGTGGGCGCCAGTGGCGCCGAGGCTGACGGCCGCCGGAAAGCCCGCAGCCCCACGGGCTGTGGGGCCACGCGAGTGGCTGCCAAAGAGCTTTCCAACGAGGCACGGCTTTCCCTCCTGGCTCTTCGGGCGTGGGAGCTGTGGCCAGAGCCGCGGCCCTACCGGAAAATGCTTCGCAGGCTGGCGCGGCGGCGCCACGTGGGCGCCGGTGGCGCCGAGGCTGACGGCCGCCGCAAAGCCCGCAGCCCCACGGGCTGTGGGGCCACGCGAGCGGCTGCCAAAGAGCTTTCCAACGAGGCACGGCTTTCCCTCCTGGCTCTTCAAGCGTGGGAACTGTGGAAAGAGCCGCGGCCCTACCGGAAAATGCTTCGCAGGCTGGCGCGGCTCCGCCAGGTGGACGCCGGTGGCGCCGAGGCTGACGGCCGCCGCAAAGCCCGCAGCCCCACAGGCTGTGGGGCTACGCGAGCGGCTGCCAAAGAGCTTTCCAACGAGGCACGGCTTTCCCTCCTGGCTCTTCGGGCGTGGGAGCTGTGGCCAGAGCCGCGGCCCTACCGGAAAATGCTTCGCAGGCTGGCGCGGCGGCGCCATGTGGGTGCCGGTGGCGCCGAGGCTGACGGCTGCCGGAAAGCCCGCAGCCCCACGGGCTGTGGGGCCACGCGAGCGGCTGCCAAAGAGCTTTCCAACGAGGCACGGCTTTCCCTCCTGGCTCTTCGGGCGTGGGAGCTGTGGCCAGAGCCCCAGCCCTACCGGAAAATGCTTCGCAGGCTGGCGCGGCGGCGCCATGTGGGTGCTGGTGGCGCCGAGGCTGACAGCCGCCGGAAAGCCCGCAGCCCCATAGGCTGTGGGGCCACGCGAGCGGCTGCCAAAGAGCTTTCCAACGAGGCACGGCTTTCCCTCCTGGCTCTTCGGGCGTGGGAGCTGTGGCCAGAGCCGCGGCCCTACCGGAAAATGCTTCGCAGGCTGGCGCGGCGGCGCCACGTGGGCGCCGGTGGCGCCGAGGCTGACGGCCGCCGGAACGCCCGCAGCCCCACGGGCTGTGGGGCCACGCGAGCGGCTGCCAAAGAGCTTTCCAACGAGGCACGGCTTTCCCTCCTGGCTCTTCAGGCGTGGGAGCTGTCGCCAGAGCCACGGCCCTACCGGAAAATGCTTCGCAGGCTGGCGCGGCGGCGTCAGGTGGGCGACGGTGTCGCCGAGGCTGACGGCCGCCGCAAAGCCCGCAGCCCCACGGGCTGTGGGGCCACGCGAGCGGCTGCCAAAGAGCTTTCCAACGAGGCACGGCTTTCCCTCCTGGCTCTTCGGGCGTGGGAGCTGTGGCCAGAGCCGCGGCCCTACCGGAAAATGCTTCGCAGGCTGGCGCGGCGGCGCCATGTGGGTGCCGGTGGCGCTGAGGCTGACGGCCGCCGGAAAGCCCGCAGCCCCACGGGCTGTGGGGCCACGCGAGCGGCTGCCAAAGAGCTTTCCAACGAGGCACGGCTTTCCCTCCTGGCTCTTTGGGCGTGGGAGCTGTCGCCAGAGCCGCGGCCCTACCGGAAAATGCTTCGGGGGCTGGCGCGGCGGCGCCACGTGGACTCCGGCGGCACCGAGGCTGACGGCCGCCGCAAAGCCCGCAGCCCCACGGGCTGTGGGGACACGCGAGCGTCAGCCAAAGAGCTTTCCAACGAGGCACGGCTTTCCCTCCTGGCTCTTCGGGCGTGGGAGCTGTGGCCAGAGCCGCGGCCCTACCGGAATATGCTTCGCAGGCTGGCGCGGCGGCGCCACGTGGGCGCCGGTGGCGCCGAGTCTGACAGCCGGCGCAAAGCCCGCAGCCCCACGGGCTGTGGGGCCACGCGAGCGGCTGCCAAAGAGCTTTCCAACGAGGCACAGCTTTCCCTCCTGGCTCTTCGGGCGTGGGAGCTGTGGCCAGAGCCGCGGCCCTACCGGAAAATGCTTCGCAGGCTGGCGCGGCGGCGCCACGTGAGCGCCGGTGGCGCCGAGGCTGACGGCCGCCGCAAAGCCCGCAGCCCCACGGGCTGTGGGGCCACGCGAGCGGCTGCCAAAGAGCTTTCCAACGAGGCACGGCTTTCCCTCCTGGCTCTTCGGGCGAGCGAGCTGTGGCCAGAGCCGCGGCCCTACCGGAAAATGCTTCACAGGCTGGCGCGGCGGCGCGACATGAGCGCCGGTGGCGCCGAGGCTGATGGCCGCTGGAAAGCCCGCAGCCCCACGGGCCGTGGGGCCACGCGAGCGGCTGCCAAAGAGCTTTCCAACGAGGCATGGCTTCCCCTCCTGGCTCTTCGGGCGTGGGAGCTGTGGCCAGAGCCGCGGCCCTCCCGAAAAATGCTTCGGAGGCTGGTGCGGCGGCGCCACTTGGACTCCGGTGGCGCCGAGGCTGACGGCCGCCGCAAAGCCCGTAGCCCCACGGGCTGTGGGGCCACGCGAGCGGCTGCCAAAGAGCTTTCCAACGAGGCACGGCTTTCCCTCCTGGCTCTTCGGGCGTGGGAGCTGTGGCAAGAGCCGCGGCCCTACCGGAAAATGCTTCGCAGGCTGGCGCGGCGGCGCCACGTGGGCGCCGGTGGCGCCGAGGCTGACGGCCGCCGGAAAGCCCGCAGCCCCACGGGCTGTGGGGCCACGCGAGCGGCTGCCAAAGAGCTTTCCAACGAGGCACGGCTTTCCCTCCTGGCTCTTCGGGCGTGGGAGCTGTGGCCAGAGCCGCGGCCCTACCGGAAAATGCTTCGCAGGCTGGCGCGGCGGCGCCAGGTGGGCGCCGGTGGCGCCGAGGCTGACGGCCGCCGCAAAGCCCGCAGCCCCACGGGCTGTGGGGCCACGCGAGCGGCTGCCAAAGAGCTTTCCAAGGAGGCACGGCTTCCCCTCCTGGCTCTTCGGGCGTGGGAGCTGTGGCCAGAGCCGCGGCCCTACCGGAAAATGCTTCGCAGGCTGGCGTGGCGGCGCCACGTGGGCGCCGGTGGCGCCGAGGCTGACGGCCGCCGCAAAGCCCGTAGCCCCACGGGCTGTGGGGCCACGCGAGCGGCTGCCAAAGAGCTTTCCAACGAGGCACGGCTTTCCCTCCTGGCTCTTCGGGCGAGCGAGCTGTGGCCAGAGCCGTGGCCCTACCGGAAAATGCTTCACAGGCTGGCGCGGCGGCGCCACGTGAGCGCCGGTGGCGCCAAGGTTGACGGCCGCCGCAAAGCCCGCAACCCCACGGGCTGTGGGGCCACGCGAGCGGCTGCCAAAGAGCTTTCCAACGAGGCACGGCTTTCCCTCCTGGCTCTTCGGGCGAGCGAGCTGTGGCCAGAGCCGCGGCCCTACCGGAAAATGCTTCGCAGGCTGGCGCGGCGGCGCCACGTGGGCGTCGGTGGTGCCAAGGCTGACGGCCGCCGCAAAGCCCGCAGCCCCACGGGCTGTGGGGCCACGCGAGCGGCTGCCAAAGAGCTTTCCAAGGAGGCACGGCTTCCCCTCCTGGCTCTTCGGGCGTGGGAGCTGTGGCCAGAGCCGCGGCCCTACCGGAAAATGCTTCGCAGGCTGGCGCGGCGGCGCCACGTGGCCGCCGGTGGCGCCGAGGCTGACGGCCGCCGGAAAGGCCGCAGCCCCACGGGCTGTGGGGCCACGCGAGCGGCTGCCAAAGAGCTTTCCAACGAGGCACGGCTTCCCCTCCTGGCTCTTCGGGCGTGGGAGCTGTGGCCAGAGCCGCGGCCCTACCGGAAAATGCTTCGCAGGCTGGCGCGGCGGCGCCAGGTGGGCGCCGGTGGCGCTGAGGCTGACGGCCGCCGGAAAGCCCGCAGCCCCATGGGCTGTGAGGCCACGCGAGCGGCTGCCAAAGAGCTTTCCAACGAGGCACGGCTTCCCCTACTGGCTCTTCGGGCGTGGGAGCTGTGGCCAGAGCCGCGGCCCTACCGAAAAATGCTTCGGGGGCTGAGACGGCAACGCCACGTGCGCGCCGGTGGCGCCGAGGCTGACGGCCGCCGCAAAGCCCGCAGCCCCACGGGCTGTGGGGCCACGCTAGCGGCTGCCAAAGAGCTTTCCAACGAGGCACGGCTTTCCCTCCTGGCTCTTCGGGCGTGGGAGTTGTGGCCAGAGCCGCGGCCCTACCGGAATATGCTTCGGGGGCTGGCGCGGCGGCGCCACGTGGGCGCCGGTGGCGCCGAGGCTGACGGCCGCCCCAAAGCCCGCAGCCCCACGGGCTGTGGGGCCACGCTAGCGGCTGCCAAAGAGCTTTCCAACGAGGCACAGCTTTCCCTCCTGGCTCTTCGGGCGTGGGAGCTGTGGCCAGAGCCGAGGCCCTACCGGAAAATGCTTCGCAGGCTGGCGCGGCGGCGCCACGTGGGCGCCGGTGGCGCCGAGGCTGATGGCCGCCGGAAAGCCCGCAGCCCCACGGGCTGTGGGGCCACGCGAGCGGCTGCCAAAGAGCTTTCCAACGAGGCATGGCTTTCCCTCCTGGCTCTTCGGGCGTGGGAGCTGTGGCCAGAGCCGCGGCCCTACCGGAAAATGCTTCGCAGGCTGGCGCGGCGGCACCAGGTGGGCGCCGGTGGAGCCAAGGCTGACGGCCGCCGCAAAGCCCGCAGCCCCACGGGCTGTGGGGCCACGCGAGCGGCTGCCAAAGAGCTTTCCAAGGAGGCACGGCTTTCCCTCCTGGCTCTTCGGGCGTGGGAGCTGTCGCCAGAGCCGCGGCCCTACCGGAAAGTGCTTCGCAGGCTGGCGCGGCGGCGCCAGGTGGGCTCCGGTGGCGCCGAGGCTGACGGCCGCCGGAGAGCCCACAGCCCCACGGGCTGTGGGGCCACGCGAGCGGCTGCCAAAGAGCTTTCCAACGAGGCACGGCTTTCCCTCCTGGCTCTTCGGGCGTGGGAGCTGTGGCCAGAGCCGCGGCCCTACCGGAAAATGCTTCGCAGGCTGGCGCGGCGGCACCACGTGGGCGCCGGTGGCGCCGAGGCTGACGGCCGCCGCAAAGCCCGCAGCCCCACGGGCTGTGGGGCCACGCGAGCGGCTGCCAAAGAGCTTTCCAACGCGGCACCGCTTTCCCTCCTAGCTCTTCGGGCGTAGGAGCTGTGGCCAAAGCCGCGGCCCTACTGGAAAATCCTTCGCAGGCTGGCGCGGCGGTGCCAGGTGGGCGCCGGTGGCGCCGAGGCTGACGGCTGCCGCAAAGCCCGCAGCCCCACGGGCTGTGGGGCCACGTGAGCGGCTGCCAAAGAGCTTTCCAACGAGGCACGGCTTTCCCTCCTGGCTCTTCGGGCGTGGGAGCTGTCGCCAGAGCAGCGGCCCTACCGGAAAATGCTTCGCAGGCTGGCACGGCGGCGCCACGTGGGCGCCGGTGGCGCCGAGGCTGACGGCCGCCGGAAAGCCCGCAGCCCCACGGGCTGTGGGGCCACGCGAGCGGCTGCCAAAGAGCTTTCCAACGAGGCACGGCTTTCCCTCCTGGCTCTTCGGGCGTGGGAGCTGTGGCCAGAGCAGCGGCCCTACCGGAAAATGCTTCGCAGGCTGGCTCGGCGGTGCCACGTGGGCGCCGGTGGCGCCGAGGCTGAAGGCCGCCGCAAAGCCCGCAGCCCCACAGGCTGTGGGGCCACGCGAGCGGCTGCCAAAGAGCTTTCCAACGAGGCACGGCTTTCCCTCCTGGCTCTTCGGGCGTGGGAGCTGTGGCCAGAGCCGCGGCCCTACCGGAAAATGCTTCGCAGGCTGGCACGGCGGCGCCACGTGGGCGCCGGTGGCGCCGAGGCTGATGGCCGACGGAAAGCCCGCAGCCCCACGGGCTGTGGGGCCACGCGAACGGCTGCCAAAGAGCTTTCCAACGAGGCACGGCTTTCCCTCCTGGCTCTTCGGGCGTGGGAGCTGTCGCCAGAGCCGCGGCCCTACCGGAAAATGCTTCGCAGGCTGGCGCGGCGGCGCCACGTGGGCGCCGGCGGCGCCGAGGCTGACGGCCGCCGGAAAGCCCGCAGCCCCACGGGCTGTGGGGCCACGCGAGCGGCTGCCAAAGAGCTTTCCAACGAGGCACGGCTTTCCCTCCTGGCTCTTCGGGCGTGGGAGCTGTCGCCAGAGCCGCGGCCCTACCGGAAAGTGCTTCGCAGGCTGGCGCGGCGGCGCCACGTGGGCGCCGGTGGCGCCGAGGCTGACGGCCGCCGCAAAGCCCGCAGCCCCACGGGCTGTGGGGCCACGCGAGCGGCTGCCAAAGAGCTTTCCAACGAGGCACGGCTTTCCCTCCTGGCTCTTCGGGCGTGGGAGCTGTGGCCAGAGCCGCGGCCCTACCGGAAAATGCTTCGCAGGCTGGCGCGGCGGCACCACGTGGGCACCGGTGGCGCCGAGGCTGACGGCCGCCGCAAAGCCCGCAGCCCCACGGGCTGTGGGGCCACGCGAGCGGCTGCCAAAGAGCTTTCCAACGAGGCACGGCTTTCCCTCCTCGCTCTTCGGGCGTGGGAGCTGTCGCCAGAGCCGCGGCCCTACCGGAAAATGCTTTGCAGGCTGGCGCAGCGGCGCCACGTGGGTGCTGGTGGCGCCGAGGCTGACGGCCGCCGGAAAGCCCGCAGCCCCACGGGCTGTGGGGCCACGCGAGCGGCTGCCAAAGAGCTTTCCAAGGAGGCACGGCTTTCCCTCCTGGCTCTTCGGGCGTGGGAGCTGTCGCCAGAGCCGCGGCCCTACCGGAAAATGCTTCGCAGGCTGGCGCGGCGGTGCCACGTGGGCGCCGGTGGCGCCGAGGCTGACGGCCGCCGCAAAGCCCGCAGCCCCACGGGCTGTGGGGCCACGCGAGCGGCTGCCAAAGAGCTTTCCAACGAGGCACGGCTTTCCCTCCTGGCTCTTCGGGCGTGGGAGCTGTGGCCAGAGCCGCGGCCCTACCAGAAAATGCTTCGGGGGCTGGCGCGGTGGCGCCAGGTGGGCGCCGGTGGCGCCGAGGCTGACGGCCGCCGCAAAGCCCGCAGCCCCACGGGCTGTGGGGCCACGCGAGCGGCTGCCAAAGAGCTTTCCAAGGAGGCACGGCTTTCCCTCCTGGCTCTTCGGGCGTGGGAGCTGTGGCCAGAGCCGCGGCCCTACCGGAAAATGCTTCGCAGGCTGGCGCGGCGGCACCAGGTGGGCGCCGGTGGCGCCGAGGCTGACGGCCGCCGCAAAGCCCGCAGCCCCACGGGCTGTGGGGCCACGCGAGCGGCTGCCAAAGTGCTTTCCAACGAGGCACGGCTTTCCCTCCTGGCTCTTCGGGCGTGGGAGCTGTGGCCAGAGCCGCGGCCCTACCGGAAAATGCTTCGGGGGCTGGTGCAGCGGTGCCACGTGGGCGCCGGTGGCACCGAGGCTGACGGCCGCCGCAAAGCCCGCAGCCCCACGGGCTGTGGGGCCACACGAGCGGCTGCCAAAGTGCTTTCCAACGAGGCACGGCTTTCCCTCCTGGCTCTTCGGGCGTGGGAGCTGCGGCCAGAGCCGCGGCCCTACCAGAAAATGCTTCGCAGGCTCGTGCGGTGGCGCCACGTGGGCGCCGGTGGCGCCGAGGCTGACGGCCGCCGCAAAGCCCGCAGCCCCACGGGCTGTGGGGCCACGCGAGCGGCTGCCAAAGTGCTTTCCAAGGAGGCACGGCTTTCCCTCCTGGCTCTTCGGGCGTGGGAGCTGTCGCCAGAGCCGCGGCCCTACCGGAAAATGCTTCGGGGGCTGGCGCGGCGGCGCCACATGTGCTCCGGTGGCGCCGAGGCTGACGGCCGCCGCAAAGCCCGCAGCCCCACGGGCTGTGGGGCCACGCGAGCGGCTGCCAAAGAGCTTTCCAACGAGGCACGGCTTTCCCTCCTGGCTCTTCGGGCGTGGGAGCTGTGGCCAGAGCCGCGGCCCTACCGGAAAATGCTTCGCAGGCTGGCGCGGCGGCGCCAGGTGGGCGCCGGTGGCACCGAGGCTGACGGCCGCCGCAAAGCCCGCAGCCCCACGGGCTGTGGGGCCACGCGAGCGGCTGCCAAAGAGCTTTCCAACGAGGCACGGCTTTCCCTCCTGGCTCTTCGGGCGTGGGAGCTGTGGCCAGAGCTGCAGCCCTACCGGAAAATGCTTCGCAGGCTGGCGCGGCGGCGCCAGGTGGGCGCCGGTGGCGCCAGGGCTGATGGCCGCCGCAAAGCCCGCAGCCCCACGGGCTGTGGGGCCACGCGAGCGGCTGCCAAAGAGCTTTCCAACGAGGCACGGCTTTCCCTCCTGGCTCTTCGGGCGTGGGAGCTGTGGCCAGAGCCGCGGTCCTACCGGAAAATGCTTCGGGGGCTGGCGCGGCGGCGCCACGTAGGCGCCGGTGGCGCCGAGGCTGACGGCCGCCGCAAAGCCCGCAGCCCCACGGGCTGTGGGGCCACGCGAGCGGCTGCCAAAGAGCTTTCCAACGAGGCACGGCTGTCCCTCCTGGCTCTTCGGGCGTGGGAGCTGTCACCAAAGCCGCGGCCCTACCGGAAAATGCTTCGCAGGCTGGCGCGGCGGCGCCAGGTGGGCGCCGGTTGCGCCGAGTCTGATGGCCGCCGCAAAGCCCGCAGCTCCACGGGCTGTGGGGCCACGCGAGCGGCTGCCAAAGAGCTTTCCAACGAGGCACGGCTTTCCCTCCTGGCTCTTCGGGCGTGGGAGCTGTGGCCAGAGCCGCGGCCCTACCGGAAAATGCTTCGCAGGCTGGCACGGCGGCGCCACGTGGGCGCCGGTGGCGCCGAGGCTGACGGCCGCCGCAAAGCCCACAGCCCCACGGGCTGTGGGGCCACGCGAGCGGCTGCCAAAGAGCTTTCCAACGAGGCACGGCTTTCCCTCCTGGCTCTTCGGGCGTGGGAGCTGTGGCCAGAGCTGCGGCCCTACCGGAAAATGCTTCGGAGGCTGGCGCGGCGGCGCCACGTGGGCGCCGGTGGCGCCGACGCTAACAGCCACCGCAAAGCCCGCAGCCCCATGGGCTGTGGGGCAACGCGAGCAGCTGCCAAAGAGCTTTCCAAGGAGGCACGGCTTTCCCTCCTGGCTCTTCGGGCATGGGAGCTGTGGCCAGAGCTGCGGCCCTACCGGAAAATGCTTCGCAGGCTGGCGTCGCAATGCCACGTGGGCGCCGGTGGCGCCGAGGCTGACGGCCGATGGAAAGCCCGCAGCCCCACGGGCTGTGGGGCCACACGAGCGGCTGCCAAAGAGCTTTCCAAGGAGGCACGGCTTTCCCTCCTGGCTCTTTGGGCGTGGGAGCTGTGGCCAGAGGCGCGGCCCTACCGGAAAATGCTTCGCAGGCTGGCACGGCGGCGCCACGTGGGCGCCGGTGGCGCTGAGGCTGACGGCCGCCGCAAAGCCCGCAGCCCCACGGGCTGTGGGGCCACGCGAGCGGCTGCCAAAGAGCTTTCCAACGAGGCACGGCTTTCCCTCCTGGCTCTTCGGGCGTGGGAGCTGTGGCCAGAGCCGCGGCCCTACCGGAAAATGCTTCGCAGGCTGGTGCGGCGGTGCCAGGTGGGCGCCGGTGGCGCCGAGGCTGACGGCCGCCGCAAAGCCCGCAGCCCCACGGGCTGTGGGGCACGCGAGCGGCTGCCAAAGAGCTTTCCAACGAGGCAGGGCTTTCCCTCCTGGCTCTTCGGGCGTGGGAGCTGTGGCCAGAGCCGCGGCCCTACCGGAAAATGCTTCGCAGGCTGGCGCGGCGGCGCCACGTGGGCGCCGGTGGCGCCGAGGCTGACGGCCGCGGGAAAGCCCGCAGCCCCACGGGCTGTGGGGCCACGCGAGCGGCTGCCAAAGAGCTTTCCAACGAGGCACGGCTTTCCCTCCTGGCTCTTCGGGCGTGGGAGCTGTCGCCAGAGACGCGGCCCTACCGGAAAATGCTTCGCAGGCTGGCGCGGTGGCACCAGCTTGGGGCCGGTGGCGCCAAGGCTGATGGCCGCCGCAAAGCCCGCAGCCCCACGGGCTGTGGGGCCACGCGAGCGGCTGCCAAAGAGCTTTCCAACGAGGCACGGCTTTCCCTCCTGGCTCTTCGGGCGTGGGAGCTGTGGCCAGAGCCGCGGCCCTACCGGAAAATGCTTCGCAGGCTGGCGCGGCGGCGCCACGTGGGCGCCGGTGGCGCCGAGGCTGACGGCCGCCCCAAAGCCCGCAGCCCCACGGGCTGTGGGGCCACGCGAGCGGCTGCCAAAGAGCTTTCCAACGAGGCACGACTTTCCCTCCTGGCTCTTCGGGCGTGGGAGCTGTGGCCAGAGCCGCGGCCCTACCGGAAAATGCTTCGCAGGCTGGCGCAACGGCGCCACGTGGGCGCCGGTGGTGCCGAGGCTGACGGCCGCCGCAAAGCCCACAGCCCCACGGGCTGTGGGGCCACGCGAGCGGCTGCCAAAGAGCTTTCCAACGAGGCACGACTTTCCCTCCTGGCTCTTCGGGCGTGGGAGCTGTGGCCAGAGCCGCGGCCCTACTGGAAAATGCTTCGCAGGCTGGCGCGGCGGCGCCACGTGGGCGCCGGTGGCACCGAGGCTGACGGCCGCCGCAAAGCCCGCAGCCCCACGGGCTGTGGGGCCACGCGAGCGGCTGCCAAAGAGCTTTCCAACGAGGCACGGCTTTCCCTCCTGGCTCTTCGGGCGTGGGAGCTGTGGCCAGAGCCGCGGCCCTACCAGAAAATGCTTCGCAGGCTGGCGTGGCGGCGCCAGGTGGGCGCCGGTGGCGCCGAGGCTGACGACCGCCGCAAAGCCCGCAGCCCCACGGGCTGTGGGGCCACGCGAGCGGCTGCCAAAGAGCTTTCCAACGAGGCACGGCTTTCCCTCCTGGCTCTTTGGGCGTGGGAGCTGTGGCCAGAGCCGCGGCCCTACCGGAAAATGCTTCGCAGGCTGGTGCGGCGGCACCACGTGGGCGCCGGTGGCGCCGAGGCTGACGGCCGCCGCAAAGCCCGCAGCCCCACGGGCTGTGGGGCCACGCGAGCGGCTGCCAAAGTTCTTTCCAACGAGGCACGGCTTGCCCTCCTGGCTCTTCGGGCGTGGGAGCTGTGGCCAGAGCCGCGGCCCTACCGGAAAATGCTTCGCAGGCTGGTGCGGCGGCGCCACGTGGGCGCCGGTGGCGCCGAGGCTGACGGCCGCCGCAAAGCCCGCAGCCCCACGGGCTGTGGGGCCACGCGAGCGGCTGCCAAAGTTCTTTCCAACGAGGCACGGCTTGCCCTCCTGGCTCTTCGGGCGTGGGAGCTGTCGCCAGAGCCGCGGCCCTACCGGAAAATGCTTCGCAGGCTGGTGCGGCGGCACCACGTGGGCGCCGGTGGCGCCGAGGCTGACGGCCGCCGCAAAGCCCGCAGCCCCACGGGCTGTGGGGCCACGCGAGCGGCTGCCAAAGTTCTTTCCAACGAGGCACGGCTTGCCCTCCTGGCTCTTCGGGCGTGGGAGCTGTCGCCAGAGCCGCGGCCCTACCGGAAAATGCTTCGCAGGCTGGTGCGGCGGCGCCACGTGGGCGCCGGTGGCGCCGAGGCTGACGGCCGCCGGAAATCCCGCAGCCCCACGGGCTGTGGGGCCACGCGAGCGGCTGCCAAAGAGCTTTCCAACGAGGCACGGCTTTCCCTCCTGGCTCTTCGGGCGTGGGAGCTGTGGCCAGAGCCGCGGCCCTACCGGAAAATGCTTCGCAGGCTGGCGCGGCGGCGCCACGTGGGCGCCGGTGGCGCCGAGGCTGACGGCCGCCCCAAAGCCCGCAGCCCCACGGGCTGTGGGGCCACGCGAGCGGCTGCCAAAGAGCTTTCCAACGAGGCATGACTTTCCCTCCTGGCTCTTCGGGCGTGGGAGCTGTGGCCAGAGCCGCGGCCCTACCGGAAAATGCTTCGCAGGCTGGCGCGGCGGCGCCACGTGGGCGCCGGTGGTGCCGAGGCTGACGGCCGCCGCAAAGCCCGCAGCCCCACGGGCTGTGGGGCCACGCGAGCGGCTGCCAAAGAGCTTTCCAACGAGGCACGACTTTCCCTCCTGGCTCTTCGGGCGTGGGAGCTGTGGCCAGAGCCGCGGCCCTACCCGAAAATGCTTCGCAAGCTGGTGTGGCGGCCCCACGTGGGCGCCGGTGGCGCCGAGGCTGACGGCCGCCGGAAAGGCCGCAGCCCCACGGGCTGTGGGGCCACGCGAGCGGCTGCCAAAGAGCTTTCCAACGAGGCACGGCTTTCCCTCCTGGCTCTTCGGGCGTGGGAGCTGTGGCCAGAGCCGCGGCCCTACCGGAAAATGCTTCGCAGGCTGGCGTGGCGGCACCACGTGGGCGCCGGTGGCGCCGAGGCTGACGGCCGCCACAAAGCCCGCAGCCCCACGGGCTGTGGGGCCACGCGAGCGGCTGCCAAAGAGCTTTCCAACGAGGCACGGCTTTCCCTCCTGGCTCTTCGGGCGTGGGAGCTGTCGCCAGAGCCGCGGCCCTACCGGAAAATGCTTCGCAGGCTGGCGTGGCGGCGCCACGTGGGCACCGGTGGCGCCGAGGCTGACGGCCGCCGCAAAGCCCGCAGCCCCACGGGCTGTGGGGCCACGCGAGCGGCTGCCAAAGAGCTTTCCAACGAGGCACGGCTTTCCCTCCTGGCTCTTCGGGCGTGGGAGCTGTCGCCAGAGCCGCGGCCCTACCGGAAAATGCTTCGCAGGCTGGTGCGGCGGCGCCAGGTGGGCGCCGGTGGCGCCGAGGCTGACGGCCGCCGCAAAGCCCGCAGCCCCACGGGCTGTGGGGCCACGCGAGCGGCTGCCAAAGAGCTTTCCAACGAGGCACGGCTTTCCCTCCTGGCTCTTCGGGCGTGGGAGCTGTCGCCAGAGCCGCGGCCCTACCGGAAAATGCTTCGGGGGCTGGCGCGGCGGCGCCACGTGGGCGCCGGTGGCGCCGAGGCTGACGGCCGCCGCAAAGCCCGCAGCCCCACGGGCTGTGGTGCCACGCGAGCGGCTGCCAAAGAGCTTTCCAACGAGGCACGGCTTTCCCTCCTGGCTCTTCAGGCGTGGGAGTTGTGGCCAGAGCCGCGGCCCTACCGGAAAATGCTTCGCAGGCTGGCGCGGCGGTGCCAGGTGGGCGCCGGTGGCGCCGAGGCTGACGGCCGCCGCAAAGCCCGCAGCCCCACGGGCTGTGGGGCCACGCGAGCGGCTGCCAAAGAGCTTTCCAACGAGGCACGGCTTTCCCTCCTGGCTCTTCGGGCGTGGGAGCTGTGGCCAGAGCCGCAGCCCTACCGGAAAATGCTTCGCAGGCTGGCGCGGCGGCGCCACGTGCGCGCCGGTGGCGCCGAGGCTGACGGCCGCCGCAAAGCCCGCAGCCCCACGGGCTGTGGGGCCACGCGAGCGGCTGCCAAAGAGCTTTCCAACGAGGCAGGGCTTTCCCTCCTGGCTCTTTGGGCGTGGGAGCTGTGGCCAGAGCCGCGGCCCTACCGGAAAATGCTTCGGGGGCTGGCGCGGCGCCGCCAGGTGGGCTCCGGTGGTGCCGAGGCTGACGGCCGCCGCAAAGCCCGCAGCCCCACGGGCTGTGGGGCCACGCGAGCGGCGTCCAAAGAGATTTCCAACGAGGCACGGCTTTCCCTCCTGGCTCTTTGGGCGTGGGAGCTGTGGCCAGAGCCGCGGCCCTACCGGAAAATGCTTCGCAGGCTGACGCGGCGGCGCCACGTGGGTGCCGGTGGCGCCGAGGCTGACGGCCGCCGCAAAGCCCGCAGCCCCACGGGCTGTGGGGCCACGCGAGCGGCTGCCAAAGAGCTTTCCAACGAGGCACGGCTTTCCCTCCTGGCTCTTCGGGCGTGGGAGCTGTCGCCAGAGCCGCGGCCCTCCCGGAAAATGCTTCGCAGGCTGGCGCGGCGGCGCCACGTGGGCTCCGGTGGCGTCGAGGCTGACGGCCGCCGCAAAGCCCGCAGCCCCATGGGCTGTGGGGCCACGCGAGTGGCTGCCAAAGAGCTTTCTAACGAGGCAGGGCTTTTCCTCCTGGCTCTTCAGGCGTGGGAGCTGAGGCCAGAGCCGCGGCCCTACCGGAAAATGCTTCGCAGGCTGGCGCGGCGGCCCCACGTGCGCGCCGGTGGCGCCGAGGCTGACGGCCGCCGCAAAGCCCGCAGCCCCACGGGCTGTGGGGCCACGCGAGCGGCTGCCAAAGAGCTTTCCAACGAGGCAGGGCTTTCCCTCCTGGCTCTTTGGGCGTGGGAGCTGTGGCCAGAGCCGCGGCCCTACCGGAAAATGCTTCGGGGGCTGGCGCGGCGCCGCCAGGTGGGCTCCGGTGGTGCCGAGGCTGACGGCCGCCGCAAAGCCCGCAGCCCCACGGGCTGTGGGGCCACGCGAGCGGCGTCCAAAGAGCTTTCCAACGAGGCACGGCTTTCCCTCCTGGCTCTTTGGGCGTGGGAGCTGTGGCCAGAGCCGCGGCCCTACCGGAAAATGCTTCGCAGGCTGACGCGGCGGCGCCACGTGGGTGCCGGTGGCGCCGAGGCTGACGGCCGCCGCAAAGCCCGCAGCCCCACGGGCTGTGGGGCCACGCGAGCGGCTGCCAAAGAGCTTTCCAACGAGGCACGGCTTTCCCTCCTGGCTCTTCGGGCGTGGGAGCTGTCGCCAGAGCCGCGGCCCTCCCGGAAAATGCTTCGCAGGCTGGCGCGGCGGCGCCACGTGGGCTCCGGTGGCGTCGAGGCTGACGGCCGCCGCAAAGCCCGCAGCCCCATGGGCTGTGGGGCCACGCGAGTGGCTGCCAAAGAGCTTTCTAACGAGGCAGGGCTTTTCCTCCTGGCTCTTCAGGCGTGGGAGCTGAGGCCAGAGCCGCGGCCCTACCGGAAAATGCTTCGCAGGCTGGCGCGGCGGCCCCACGTGGGCTCCGGTGGCGGCGAGGCTGATGGCCGCCGCAAAGCCCGCAGCCCCACGTGCTGTGGGGCCACGCGAGCGGCTGCCAAAGAGCTTTCCAACGAGGCACGGCTTTCCCTCCTAGGTCTTTGGGCGTGGGAGCTGTCGCCAGAGCCGCGGCCCTACCGGAAAATGCTTCGCAGGCTGGCGTGGCGGCGCCCCGTGGGCGCCGGTGGCGCCGAGGCTGACGGCCGCCGCAAAGCCCGCAGCCCCACGGGCTGTGGGGCCACGCGAGCGGCTGCCAAAGAGATTTCCAACGAGGCACGGCTTTCCCTCCTGGCTCTTCGGGAATGGGAGCTGTGGCCAGAGCCGCGGCCCTACCGGAAAATGCTTCGCAGGCTGGCGCGGCGGCGCCACGTGGGCGCCGGTGGCGCCGAGGCTGACAGCCGCCGCAAACCCCGCAGCCCCACGGGCTGTGGGGCCACGCGAGCGGCTGCCAAAGAGCTTACCAAAGAGGCACGGCTTTCCCTCCTAGCTCTTCGGGCGTGGGAGCTGTGGCCAGAGCCGCGGCCCTACCGGAAAATGCTTCGCAGGCTTGCGCGGCGGCACCACGTGGGCGCCGGTGGCGCCGAGGCTGACGGTTGCCGCAAAGCCCGCAGCCCCACGGGCTGTGGGGCCACGCGAGCGGCTGCCAAAGAGCTTTCCAAGGAGGCACGGCTTTCCCTCCTGGCTCTTCGGGCGTGGGAGCTGTCGCCAGAGCCGCGGCCCTACCGGAAAATGCTTCGCAGGCTGGCGCAGCTGCGCCAGGTGGGCGCCGGTGGCGCCGAGGCTGACGGCCGCCGGAAAGCCCGCAGCCCCACGGGCTGTGGGGCCACGCGAGCGGCTGCCAAAGAGCTTTCCAACGAGGCACGGCTTTCCCTCCTGGCTCTTCGGGCGTGGGAGCTGTGGCCAGAGCCGCGGCCCTACCTGAAAATGCTTCGCAGGCTGGCGCGGCGGCGCCACGTGGGCGCCGGTGGCGCCGAGGCTGACGGCCGCCGCAAAGCCCGCAACCCCACGGGCTGTGGGGCCACGCGAGCGGCTGCCAAAGAGCTTTCCAACGAGGCACGGCTTTCCCTCCTGGCTCTTCGGGCGTGGGAGCTGTGGCCAGAGCTGCGGCCCTACCGGAAAATGCTTCGCAGGCTGGCGCGGCGGCGCCACGTGGTTGCCGTTGGCGCCGAGATTGACAGCCGCCGGAAAGCGCGCAGCCCCACGGGCTGTGGGGCCACGCGAGCGGCTGCCAAAGAGCTTTCCAAGGAGGCACGGCTTTCCCTCCTGGCTCTTCGGGCGTGGGAGCTGTGGCCAGAGCCGCGTCCCTACCGGAAAATGCTTCACAGGCTGGCGCGGCGGCGCCCCGTGGTCGCCGGTGGCACCGAGGCTGACAGCTAACGGAAAGCCTGCAGCCCCACGGGCTGTGGGGCCACGCGAGCGGCTGCCAAAGAGCTTTCCAACGAGGCACGGCTTTCCCTCCTGGCTCTTCGGGCGTGGGAGCTGTGGCCAGAGCCGCGGCCCTACCGGAAAATGCTTCGCAGGCTGGCGCGGCGGCGCCACGTGGGCGCCGGTGGCGCCGAGGCTGACGGCCGCCGCAAAGCCCGCAGCCCCACGGGCTGTGGGGCCACACGAGCGGCTGCCAAAGAGCTTTCCAACGAGGCACGGCTTTCCCTCCTGGCTCTTCGGGCGTGGGAGCTGTGGCCAGAGCCGCGGCCCTACCGGAAAATGCTTCGCAGGCTGGCGCGGCGGCCCCACGTGGGCGCCGGTGGCGCCGAGGCTGACGGCCGCTGGAAAGCCCGCAGCCCCACGGGCTGTGGGGCCACGCGAGCGGCTGCCAAAGAGCTTTCCAACGAGGCACGGCTTTCCCTCCTGGCTCTTCGGGCGTGGGAGCTGTCGCCAGAGCCGCGTCCCTCCCGGAAAATGCTTCGCAGGCTGGCGCGGCGGCGCCACGTGGGCTCCGGTGGCGCCGAGGCTGACAGCCGCCGCAAAGCCCGCAGCCCCACGGGCTGTGGGGCCACGCGAGTGGCTGCCAAAGACCTTTCTAACGAGGCAGGGCTTTTCCTCCTGGCTCTTCAGGCGTAGGAGCTGTGGCCAGAGCCGCGGCCCTACCGGAAAATGCTTCGCAGGCTGGCGCGGCGGTGCACGTGGGCGCCGGTGGCGCCGAGGCTGACGGCCGCCGCAAAGCCCGCAGCCCCACGGGCTGTGGGGCCACGCGAGCGTCTGCCAAAGAGATTTCCAACGAGGCACGGCTTTCCCTCCTGGCTCTTTGGGCGTGGGAGCTGTGGCCAGAGCCGCGGCCCTACCGGAAAATGCTTCGCAGGCTGGCGCGGCGGTGCACGTGGGCGCCGGTGGCGCCGAGGCTGACGGCCGCCGCAAAGCCCGCAGCCCCACGGGCTGTGGGGCCACGCGAGCGGCTGCCAAAGAGCTTTCCAACGAGGCACGGCTTTCCCTCCTGGCTCTTCGGGCGTGGGAGCTGTGGCCAGAGATGCGGCCCTACCGGAAAATGCTTCGGGGGCTGGCGCGGCGGTGCCACGTGGGCACCGGTGGCGCCGAGGCTGACGGCCGCCGCAAAGCCCGCAGCCCCACGGGCTGTGGGGCCACGCGAGCGGCTGCCAAAGAGCTTTCCAAGGAGGCACGGCTTTCCCTCCTGGCTCTTCGGGCGTGGGAGCTGTCGCCAGAGCCGCGGCCCTACCGGAAAATGCTTCGGGGGTTGGCGCGGCGGCGCCAAGTGAGCGCCGGTGGCGCCGAGGCTGACGGCCGCCGCAAAGCCCGCAGCCCCACGGGCTGTGGGGCCACGCGAGCGGCTGCCAAAGAGCTTTCCAACGAGGCACGGCTTTCCCTCCTGGCTCTTCGGGCGTGGGAGCTGTGGCCAGAGCCGCGGCCCTACCGGAAAATGCTTCGGGGGTTGGCGAGGCGGAGCCAGGTGGGCGCCGGTGGCGCAAGGCTGACGGCCGCCGCAAAGCCCGCAGCCCCACGGGCTGTGGGGTCACCCGAGCGGCTGCCAAAGAGCTTTCCAACGAGGCACGGCTTTCCCTCCTGGCTCTTCGGGCGTGGGAGCTGTGGCCAGAGCCGCGGCCCTACCGGAAAATGCTTTGCAGGCTGGCGCGGCGGCGCCATGTGGGCGCCGGTGGCGCCGAGGCTGACGGCCGCCGCAAAGCCCGCAGCCCCACGGGCTGTGGGGCCACGCGAGCGGCTGCCAAAGAGCTTTCCAACGAGGCACGGCTTTCCCTCCTGGCTCTTCGGGCGTGGGAGCTGTGGCCAGAGCCGCGGCCCTACCGGAAAATGCTTTGCAGGCTGGCGCGGCTCCGCCAGGTGGGCGCCGGTGGCGCCGAGGCTGACGGCCGCCGCAAAGCCCGCAGCCCCACGGGCTGTGGGGCCACGCGAGCGGCTGCCAAAGAGCTTTCCAACGAGGCACCACTTTCCCTCCTGGCTCTTCGGGCGTGGGAGCTGTGGCCAGAGCCGCGGCCCTCCCGGAAAATGCTTCACAGGCTGGCGCGGCGGCCCCACGTGGGCGCCGGTGGCGCCGAGGCTGACGGCCGCCGCAAAGCCCGCAGCCCCACGGGCTGTGGGGCCACGCGAGCGGCTGCCAAAGAGCTTTCCAACGAGGCACGGCTTTCCCTCCTGGCTCTTCGGGCGTGGGAGCTGTCGCCAGAGCCGCGGCCCTACCGGAAAATGCTTCGCAGGCTGGCGCGACGGCGCCACGTGGGCGCCGGTGGCGCCGAGGCTGACGGCCGCCGCAAAGCCCGCAGCCCCACGGGCTGTGGGGCCACGCGAGCGGCTGCCAAAGAGCTTTCCAACGAGGCACGGCTTTCCCTCCTGGCTCTTCAGGCGTGGGAGCTGTGGCCAGAGCCGCGGCCCTACCGGAAAATGCTTCGGGGGCTGGCGCGGCGGCGCCAGGTGGGCGCCGGTGGCGCCGAGGCTGACGGCCGCCGCAAAGCCCGCAGCCCCACTGGCTGTGGGGCCACGCGAGCGGCTGCCAAAGAGCTTTCCAACGAGGCATGGCTTTCCCTCCTGGCTCTTCGGGCGTGGGAGCTGTCGCCAGAGCCACGGCCCTACCGGAAAATGCTTCGCAGGCTGCCGCGGCGACGCCAGGTGGGCGCCGGTGGCGCCGAGGCTGACGGCCGCCGCAAAGCCCGCAGCCCCACGGGCTGTGGGGCCACGCGAGCGGCTGCCAAAGAGCTTTCCAACGAGGCACGGCTTTCCCTCCTGGCTCTTCGGGCGTGGGAGTTGTGGCCAGAGCCGCGGCCCTACCGGAAAATGCTTCGCAGGCTGGTGCGGCGGCGCCAGGTGGGCGCCGGTGGCGCCGAGGCTGACGGCCGCCGCAAAGCCCGCAGCCCCACGGGCTGTGGGGCCACGCGAGCGGCTGCCAAAGAGCTTTCCAACGAGGCACGGCTTCCCCTACTGGCTCTTCGGGCGTGGGAGCTGTCGCCAGAGCCGCGGCCCTACCGAAAAATGCTTTGGGGGCTGAGACGGCGGCGCCACGTGGGCGCCGGTGGCGCCGAGGCTGACGGCCGCCGCAAAGCCCGCAGCCCCACGGGCTGTGGGGCCACGCTAGCGGCTGCCAAAGAGCTTTCCAACGAGGCACGGCTTTCCCTCCTGGCTCTTCGGGCGTGGGAGCTGTGGCCAGAGCCGCGGCCCTACCGGAAAATGCTTCGGGGGCTGGCGCGGCGGCGCCACGTGGGCGCCGGTGGCGCCGAGGCTGACGGCCGCCGCAAAGCCCGCAGCCCCACGGGCTGTGGGGCCACGCTAGCGGCTGCCAAAGAGCTTTCCAACGAGGCACGGCTTTCCCTCCTGGCTCTTCGGGCGTGGGAGCTGTGGCCAGAGCCGCGGCCCTACCGGAAAATGCTTTGCAGGCTGGCGCGGCTCCGCCAGGTGGGTGCCGGTGGCGCCGAGGCTGACGGCCGCCGCAAAGCCCGCAGCCCCACAGGCTGTGGGGCCACGCGAGTGGCTGCCAAAGAGCTTTCCAACGAGGCACCACTTTCCCTCCTGGCTCTTCGGGCGTGGGAGCTGTGGCCAGAGCCGCGGCCCTCCCGGAAAATGCTTCACAGGCTGGCGCGGCGGCGCCACGTGGGCGCCGGTGGCGCCGAGGCTGACGGCCGCCGCAAAGCCCGCAGCCCCACGGGCTGTGGGGCCACGCGAGCGGCTGCCAAAGAGCTTTCCAAGGAGGCACGGCTTTCCCTCCTGGCTCTTCGGGCGTGGGAGCTGTGGCCAGAGCCGCGGCCCTACCGGAAAATGCTTCGCAGGCTGGCGCGGCGGTGCCACGTGGACGCCGGTGGCGGCGAGGCTGACGGCTGCCAGAAAGCCCGCAGCCCCACGGGCTGTGGGGCCACGCGAGCGGCTGCCAAAGAGCTTTCCAACGAGGCACGGCTTTCCCTCCTGGCTCTTCGGGCGTGGGAGCTGTGGCCAGAGCAGCGGCCCTACTGGAAAATGCTTCGCAGGCTGGCACGGCGGCGCCACGTGGGCGCCGGTGGCGCCGAGGCTGATGGCCGACGGAAAGCCCGCAGCACCACGGGCTGTGGGGCCACGCGAGCGGCTGCCAAAGAGCTTTCCAACGAGGCACGGCTTTCCCTCCTGGCTCTTCGGGCGTGGGAGCTGTGGCCAGAGCCGCGGCCCTACCGGAAAATGCTTCGCAGTCTGGCGCGGCGGCGCCAGGTGGGTGCCGGTGGCGCCGAGGCTGACGGCCGCTGCAAAGCCCTCAGCCCCATGGGCTGTGGGGCCACGCGAGCGGCTGCCAAAGAGCTTTCCAACGAGGCACGGCTTTCCCTCCTGGCTCTTCGGGCGTGGGAGCTGTCGCCAGAGCCGCGGCCCTACCGGAAAATGCTTTGCAGGCTGGCGCGGCGGCGCCACGTGGGTGCCGGTGGCGCCGAGGCTGAAGGCCGCCGGAAATCCCGCAGCCCCACGGGCTGTGGGGCACGCGAGTGGCTGCCAAAGAGCTTTCCAACGAGGCACGGCTTTCCCTCCTGGCTCTTCGGGCGTGGGAGCTGTGGCCAGAGCCGCGGCCCTACCGAAAAATGCTTCGCAGGCTGGCGCGGCGGCGCCACGTGGGCGCCGGTGGCACCGAGGCTGACGGCCGCCACAAAGCCTGCAGCCCCACGGGCTGTGGGGCCACGCGAGCGGCTGCCAAAGAGCTTTCCAACGAGGCACGGCTTTCCCTCCTGGCTCTTCGGGCGTGGGAGCTGTGGCGAGAACCGCGGCCCTACCGGAAAATGCTTCGCAGGCTGGCGCGGCGGCACCAGGTGGGCGCCGGTGGTGCCGAGGCTGACGGCCGCCGGAAAGCCCGCAGCCCCACGGGCTGTGGGGCCACGCGAGCGGCTGCCAAAGAGCTTTCCAACGAGGCACGGCTTTCCCTCCTGGCTCTTCGGGCGTGGGAGCTGTGGCCAGAGCCGCGGCCCTACCGGAAAATGCTTCAGAGGCTGGCGCGGCGGCCCCACGTGGGCGCCGGTGGCGCCGAGGCTGACGGCCGCCGGAAAGCCCGCAGCCCCACGGGCTGTGGGGCCACGCGAGCGGCTGCCAAAGAGCTTTCCAAGGAGGCATGGCTTTCCCTCCTGGCTCTTCGGGCGTGGGAGCTGTGGCCAGAGCCGCGGCCCTACCAGAAAATGCTTCGGGGCTGGCGCGGCGGCGCCAGGTGGGCGCCGGTGGCGCCGAGGCTGACGGCCGCCGCAAAGCCCGCAGCCCCACGGGCTGTGGGGCCACACGAGCGGCTGCCAAAGAGCTTTCCAACGAGGCACGGCTTTCCCTCCTGGCTCTTCGGGCGTGGGAGCTGTCGCCAGAGCCGCGGCCCTACCCGAAAATGCTTCGCAGGCTGGCGCGGCGGCGCCAGGTGGGCGCCGGTGGCGCCGAGGCTGACGGCCGCCGGAAAGCCCGCAGCCCCACGGGCTGTGGGGCCACGCGAGCGGCTGCCAAAGAGCTTTCCAACGAGGCACGGCTTTCCCTCCTCGCTCTTCGGGCGTGGGAGCTGTGGCCAGAGCCGCGGCCCTACCGGAAAATGCTTCGCAGGCTGGCGCGGCAGCGCCACGTGGGCGCCGGTGGCGCCGAGGCTGACGGCCGCCGCAAAGCCCGCAGCCCCACGGGCTGTGGGGCCACGCGAGCGGCGTCCAAAGAGCTTTCCAACGAGGCACGGCTTTCCCTCCTGGCTCTTCGGGCGTGGGAGCTGTGGCCAGAGCCGCGGCCCTACCGGAAAATGCTTCGCAGGCTGGCGCGGCGGCACCAGGTGGGCGCCGGTGGCGCCGAGGCTGACGGCCGCCGCAAAGCCCGCAGCCCCACGGGCTGTGGGGCCACGCGAGCGGCTGCCAAAGAGCTTTCCAAGGAGGCACGGCTTTCCCTCCTGGCTCTTTGGGCGTGGGAGCTGTGGCCAGAGCCGCGGCCCTACCAGAAAATGCTTCGGGGGCTGGCACGGCGGCGCCACGTGGGCGCCGGTGGCGCCGAGGCTGGCGGCCGCCGCAAAGCCCGCAGCCCCACGGGCTGTGGGGCCACGCGAGCGGCTGCCAAAGAGCTTTCCAACGAGGCACGGCTTTCCCTCCTGGCTCTTCGGGCGTGGGAGCTGTGGCCAGAGCCGCGGCCCTACCGGAAAATGCTTCGCAGGCTGGCGCGGCGGCGCCAGGTGGGCGCCGGTGGCGCCGAGGCTGACGGCCGCCGCAAAGCCCGCAGCCCCACGGGCTGTGGGGCCACGCGAGCGGCTGCCAAAGAGCTTTCCAACGAGGCACGGCTTTCCCTCCTGGCTCTTCGGGCGTGGGAGTTGTGGCCAGAGCCGCGGCCCTACCGGAAAATGCTTCGCAGGCTGGCGCGGCGGCGCCACGTGGGCACCGGTGGCGCCGAGGCTGACGGCCGCCGCAAAGCCCGCAGCCCCACGGGCTGTGGGGCCATGCGAGCGGCGTCCAAAGAGCTTTCCAACGAGGCACGGCTTTCCCTCCTGGCTCTTTGGGCGTGGGAGCTCTCGCGAGAGCCGCGGCCCTACCGGAAAATGCTTCGCAGGCTGGCGTGGCGGCGCCACGTGGGCGCCGGTGGCGCCGAGGCTGACGGCCGCCGCAAAGCCCGCAGCCCCACGGGCTGTGGGGCCACGCGAGCGGCTGCCAAAGAGCTTTCCAACGAGGCACGGCTTTCCCTCCTGGCTCTTCGGGCGTGGGAGCTGTCGCCAGAGCCGCGGCCCTACCGGAAAATGCTTCACAGGCTGGCGCGGCGGCGCCACGTGGGCGCCGGTGGCGCCGAGGCTGACGGCCGCCGCAAAGCCCGCAGCCCCACGGGCTGTGGGGCCACGCGAGCGGCTGCCAAAGAGCTTTGCAACGAGGCAGGGCTTTCCCTCCTGGCTCTTCGGGCGTGGGAGCTGTGGCCAGAGCCGCGGCCCTACCGGAAAATGCTTCGCAGGCTGGCGCGACGGCGCCACGTGGGCGCCGGTGGCGCCGAGGCTGACGGCCGCCGCAAAGCCCGCAGCCCCACGGGCTGTGGGGCCACGCGAGCGGCTGCCAAAGAGCTTTCCAACGAGGCAGGGCTTTCCCTCCTGGCTCTTCAGGCGTGGGAGCTGTGGCCAGAGCCGCGGCCCTACCGGAAAATGCTTCGGGGGCTGGCGCGGCGGCGCCAGGTGGGCGCCGGTGGCGCCGAGGCTGACGGCTGCCAGAAAGCCCGCAGCCCCACGGGCTGTGGGGCCACGCGAGCGGCTGCCAAAGAGCTTTCCAACGAGGCACGGCTTTCCCTCCTGGCTCTTTGGGCGTGGGAGCTGTGGCCAGAGCCGCGGCCCTACCGGAAAATGCTTCGCAGGCTGGCGCGGCGGCGCCACGTGGGCGCCGGTGGCGCCGAGGCTGACGGCCGCCGCAAAGCCCGCAGCCCCACGGGCTGTGGGGCCACGCGAGCGGCTGCCAAAGAGCTTTCCAACGAGGCACGGCTTTCCCTCCTGGCTCTTTGGGCGTGGGAGCTGTGGCCAAAGCCGCGGCCCTACCGGAAAATGCTTCGCAGGCTGGCGCGGCGGCGCCACGTGGGCGCCGGTGGCGCCGAGGCTGACGGCCGCCGCAAAGCCCGCAGCCCCACGGGCTGTGGGGCCACGCGAGCGGCTGCCAAAGAGCTTTCCAACGAGGCACGGCTTTCCCTCCTGGCTCTTCTGGCGAGCGAGCTGTGGCCAGAGCCGCAGCCCTACCGGAAAATGCTTTGCAGGCTGGCGCGGCGGCGCCACGTGGGCGCCGGTGGCGCCGAGGCTGACGGCCGCCGCAAAGCCCGCAGCCCCACGGGCTGTGGGGCCACGCGAGTGGCTGCCAAAGAGCTTTCCAACGAGGCAGGGCTTTCCCTCCTGGCTCTTCGGGCGTGGGAGCTGTGGCCAGAGCCTCAGCCCTACCGGAAAATGTTTCGCAGGCTGGCGCGGCGACGCCACGTGGGCGCCGGTGGCGCCGAGGCTGACGGCCGCCGCAAAGCCCGCAGCCCCACGGGCTGTGGGGCCACGCGAGCGGCTGCCAAAGAGCGTTCCAGGAAGGCACGGCTTTCCCTCCTGGCTCTTCGGGCGTGGGAGCTGTGGCCAGAGCCGTGGCCCTACCGGAAAATACTTCGCAGGCTGGCGCGTCGGCACCACGTGGGCGCCGGTGGCGCCGAGGCTGACGGCCGCCGGAAAGCCCGCAGCCCCACGGGCTGTGGGGCCACGCGAGCGGCTGCCAAAGAGCTTTCCAACGAGGCACGGCTTTCCCTCCTGGCTCTTCGGGCGAGCGAGCTCTGGCCAGAGCCGCGGCCCTACCGGAAAATGCTTCGGGGGCTGGCGCAGCGGCGCCACGTTTGCGCCGGTGGTGCCGAGGCTGTGTGGAATAATTACTAAATTGGCCAAGAATACAAAAATACAGCATTGTTCACACATTAAGGAAAGTCATAAAATCAAGAGGCTTCTGAGGTAGAATACAGCCACAGCTAGCACACGAAGAATGCAACATCTGTGATTCCCTGCGCGAGGTTGTTTGCGAAACTACACGAGGGATGGAACGGAACACGCTTGTTCCGTGGCCTTCCCTTGTGACGAATAGCAGATATGGGGACGAGATGGTACTACGGAACTGATAAGCGGCCTACACGCTACCCGAGCCAACCTTTCGTCAAATGTTGATGAAATGCTGTCCTTTTGTGCGAACTTTGCTCACCACAATGTACCAAAACACACCTCCATCCCGGAGGCTATCCGCCCCCAAGGTGTGAACACTCCTCCTTGAATACATTAATCATAATAAAAGTATGTATGACTAAAGTCACTCAAACTCCACTTTGAAGATAAAAAAATAATATAAAAATAGCCCAAGAGAGAGGGGATGTCAGGGAAGACACCATCGCGAAGAATTCCACCGCTGATTTCCGGGATCAGTCGACGGGCTGAGCCTTTCTTCCCCCCCATAGGGACGCCTTTGGGTAAGACTTCGATTACACCGAGCGCTTTCTCGGGGACTTAGAAATTTCTCTAGAGAATCTCTACCCTACGTTTATAGCCAGGCTGTATCGTTTATAATTTTGTCGCGCGTTTGTATACTTAGCAATATCTTTATTTGCACGTGCTTTGCAGACAGTGTATTTATCACCGGCAATCCTAAAGAACCTGTATATCTGTTGTTTAAATAAACTGCACTGTTTAAGTAGCTAGTCGTTCCGCTTTCTCACTGAACGCGACCAAAACTACAGAGAGGCCGTGCTAGTTCAGGAGCACGACTAGACTGAAGGTGCAGTCCACTATTAGTGTATCCAAATCGTAGTAGTTTAATACATATTAAACGCGATTGGACTGATAGTGCTGAATTGGGCATCACTCAGAATTTAAACCTAGCCGCACCTAGCCTCCCACCTCGGTGAGGAGTGTTAGAACGCAAGGGGGTTTATCTTCTGCCAAAACCGCTTGGCCCCGTTTCACGCAACAGAATTTGGCGTAGTCGGCAGGATTGCCATGGATAAACTGCTGCAAAAATATGATTGTGCCCCTTCCCAGGCTGGGAAGGAGTGGGCCCAAAAATTTTGGAAGGATGAAGAGAAAGTGGTGGAACGTATTGAAGAGTGTCGGGTTTCACAGAAGCTCAGAGCGGGGAAAGGCAAGGGTGTGATTTGTGCTGCGTTAGGCGCCTGTTTATCTTGTGCACAACAAGAAGCTAGAGAAACCCCTGCTCCTAATCTGATTTCAGCTGTAGAATATGCAACCCTGAAATCGGAGAATGAGGTGCTGAAGTCATCATTAGCCTTGCAAAAGGAGACAGGAGAAAAATTAAGAACTCACGTCGATAAGCTTGTGAGTGAGAATGAATGTTTAGGAAACCAGAATGCTCAACTTAAAATATTATTAGAAAGGGTGACTGGGCTCTTAGATAAAATGCAGCCCTCGACCCAGGTCCAACAGATTCGTAAGTTAATGTGTTATCCAAATTCCGGAACCCAGACCGGAGATTTTTTGTCTAATAGCGAGGATGACGAAGAAGATGAGGAGGAAAGGACTTTTACTTTGAAATCCCAAGTTTTTCCTTTACGTCCTCTGGTTAAAACTGAAGCTGCGGTTGATGACGATGATGAAATTCACACCACTGTGCGTACCGTTCCACGGACACCAACCGAGTTAACAAAAATAAGGGAGAAATATTCGAGGCGACCAGAAGAGTCAGCTGTTGAGTACGTGTGGCGAGTTTCTTCTGAAGGGGGGGACAGAATTATGCTGAGTGAGGAAGAAGCAGGAGACTCTTGGGGACCAGGAGTGTTTTTAACCACTATGCCTGGGGATCATAATTATTCCCTAACTGCTCGAGCAGCCTATTGGGCAGGGGGTATGGATCCGCGAGAGAGGGGGGAGCCGTTAGAGATTAGAGCTACAGGCTACTCTGATCTGTTTGCGGCTGTACGGAAAGCAGCTTGTCTGCAAGCCATGTATGACAGAGAGGAATTTCGGAAATCCCCAATGTCAGCCCCTATCGACCCCGATCGATTAGCCCCTCTCATCCGTGGTCTTCCCGATTGCCTGAAACCGTTCCTTGTTCGTACTCAAGATCGTATACGAGAGGCTCGGGGTGCTCATAGGCGGGGCCGTCGTCACTACATGCCCACCTGGAATGAATATGTACAGGAAATAGATCAATATGGGCGTCGAATGGGCTGGGCCAGCCTAACTAGTGAGAAATCCTCCGAACACCCCCGAAAGGTTCGCCAAGTCCGAACTCACACTAAAAACCCTAAATCGGAGGAAAGGTTTAAGCCTGATAAGGACCGGAATGAGTTGTGGCGTAAAGCCCTACAATTAGGGGTGCCCCGACAATTCTTGCACGGTGTCCCTACGGGAGACCTCCGTACACTAGTCCAATCTCTAACTAGAAAGAATAATGTGGCTGGGGAGAAAAGTCTAACCAGAGAATCCCCAAGTCGTGAGAAAATTGTGCCTTCTGCACCGGAACGTAACTTGATTGATTTGACAGAGTCCCAGCCAAAAAACTCCTATCCCCGGGGAGGGCAGTGAGCCACCCTGTCCGGCAGGTACTAGCAATTCAATGGCTCTCTCATAAAGACTCCGAACCCGTTATTATCATTCCTGTTGGACCCCGGAAGATATTGGTAAATTTTATTATTGATACTGGAGCCCAAATGTCTGCAATCACTAACGAAACAGCACAACTTCTAGGTATAAATCCCACCCGACGCAGAGTCAACTTCACAGGAATTGATGGTGTGGTAAAAACATGCCCCACTGCAAAAATTAACCTCTGGTTGCCGGGAGAGCAGCGAATGACTAGGGCAGAAGTGTTAGTGGGTGCCTCACATTCTAACCTCCTAGGATTTGACGTGCTGCGTGGGCGAATGTGGAAATTCCCGGATGGAACTGCGTGGAGTTTTGCAGGACGCAAAAAAGGATTAGACACAGTTAAACTGGGCCTATTAGAAACATCTATACCTTTGCCTCCCTCTAAAATTACCAACGTCCGACAGTACCCACTGCCTGCAGCTGCACTTGCAGGAGCAGACGGGGTGGTATCAGATTTAGAAAAAAGAAACATCATTAAGAGGACTCACTCGCCTTATAATTCACCGGTGTGGCCAGTAAAGAAACCAACCGGGCAATGGCGTTTCACAGTAGATTACCGAAAGTTAAACGCCAACGCTGCACCCCTGACCGCTGCGGTTCCGAGTATCGCGGAAATTGTGACAATGATAAAAGGAGCTGCCCATCCTTGGATGGCTGCCTTAGATGTAAAAGACATGTTTTTTATGATTCCCCTCCTTGAGCAAGACAAAGCGCAGTTTGCATTCACGTGGAAAGGAGTCCAATATACCTTTAACCGACTTCCACAAGGATACAAACATTCCCCCACCATTGCTCATAATGCTTTAGCTAAAGCGCTATCAGAGATTCCTGTTTCACAGGGATGTACAGTATACCAATATATTGACGACATCTTAATAGGGGGGGAGAGAGCCAAGAAAGTGTACAAGACATGATGCAAAACATCCGAAAAACATTATCAGATTTGGGATTGGAAATTCCAGACTCAAAATGTCAGGGACCTGCACAGGAAGTTAAATTCCTGGGGGTCTGGTGGATTAAGGGAGCTGCTTCTGTCCCTCAGGATACCCTGAAAAAAATAGAACATGGACAGAATCCTTCCAGCACGAAGGAGTTACAGCAAGTTCTGGGAACTTTAAGTTATTGGCGTAAACACATCCCTGGCTTTTCCATCATTGCTCGCCCCCTTTATTGTTTGCTCAAAAAAGGTAAATCCTGGGAGTGGACTGAACAACATACTAATGCACTGGAATTGCTAATAAAAGAGCTAAGGTTATTCCAACAACTTGGCCCCATACATCCAACTGACCCTGTCCATGTAGAATGGGGGTCCAGCGAACATGGCTCTCATTGTAACTTATGGCAAAAGGGACCAGCAGGACCGGAGAGACCATTAGAATTTAGCTCTCACTCCTTTAATGATACTGAGAGCAGATATTCAGACCTAGAGAAGGGTTTACTGTCCCTGGTGCGAGCATTGCAACGAGCAGAGCAGATAAGGAGAGAACAGAGCGTGATTGTTCGGGGCCCTTTTCGTCTCCTAGATGTGGTCCGTAAAGGGACAGCACCACCAGCCGGCATTGCCCAGAAACCCACAGTTCGAAAGTGGTATGCTTATTTAGAAGGCATTAATGATATCATGCCAATCTCTGAAGGTAGTATCAAAGTATCCAAGCTCCAGAAGGATATAGATGGTGCCCTATTGTTCCAATCCCCACCAAACAGACCATCTCCAATCCAAGAAGCACCTCCTCTGAAAGAAGGCAGTGATCTTACAGGAGTGTGGTTTACTGATGCGTCATCTCACCGTGAGAACAATAAGTGGAAATACAAGGCCGTAGCACTGGAAGTAGCAACGGGGGAAAGAGCAATTGAAACAGGAGAAGGTAGCGCACAAGTAGGGGAACTCAGAGCCGTCCTACTAGCTGCACAACGTGGGGCTACTTACATTTACACTGACTCATATGCTGTTTTTAAAGGAGCCACTGAATGGATTGGACACTGGGCAGCCAATGATTGGCAGGTGAATAGAGTCCCAATCTGGGAGACAGAGAGTTGGAAGCAACTGTTGGAAATGGGAGGACAGAGAACATTGCACGTTGGTTGGGTAAAAGGCCATGATCGTTCGAACTCGATCACTGCTCAATTCAACCAACAGGTAGATAGCCTCACGCGGTTGCAGCAAATTGACATTGTAGATGATGGTCGGGAATGGGAACGCTTACTCGAATGGTTACATATTAAGCGTGGCCATACAGGCCGTGCTGATCTGTATCAGGAAGGTCTAGCCCGGGGGTGGCCTGTGTCGGTTAAGCTGTGTGAACAAGTAGTAACCGCCTGTTCACAATGTCGCCTACGACTCAATAAAGATCATCCGAGTAAGGCGCCTCCTTTACACATTCGGGACAAGAAAACATTGTGGCATTCATGGCAAATTGATTATATTGGGCCCTTGAGATCATCAGGTGAGAAAAGATACGTCCTAGTCGGAGTGGAGATTATCTCTGGCCTCGCTATGGCCACCAGCTTCAAATCAGCTACCGGGAACAACACAGTGAAAGGCCTAAAAGGGTGGTTCAGCACACTTCCCCTTCCTGAGGAAATCCAAAGTGATAACGGTTCACACTTTACCGCTACAGTGGTACAAGATTGGGCCAAAGAAGAAGGGATTCGATGGGTATTTCATACTCCCTATTATCCTCAGGCTAATGGCATTGTTGAACGCACCAATGGATTGGTTAAGCGTTTTGCAAAAACTCATGAACCTGGTTGGCATTTGCCATTGGATGATGCCATCTATCAATTAAATAACAGATGGAGTGGAGATGGCTGTCCTAAAATGAAAGCTTTCTGTGTATCTGCTGATATCATCACTCCAAAAGTTCCCAATGAACCACGAAAATACCTGGGACAATTTCACCCTGGGCAACCTGTGTTAGTGAAAATGCCTCAAATTGGCACAGTACCAATGGTGTTAGCTACTCCCAAAAACCCCCATGCACGGGAAGCCAAAGACTGTTCAGGGAAGATACACCGGATCAGCACCCGGTGGATCTCGCCCTCTTTTTAACCCCGTCGGTCAAATGAGACCGAGCAGATTTTCTTTTCCTTTGTGTCTTACAGGAACCTCGGAAGAACTGTACGTGGACAGACGCATTGGCCTACGCTAACCTCGAGTGTCTCCAGGGAATCCTGACATTGATCCTGGCAATAATATTATTTTTGTTATGTATGGCCATCTGGAGGCCTAAATTTTAGAATGACGAATTGGCAGATGGAATTGATGCTATTCAGTTTTATCTTTTTACTCCCTGTTGTTTGTAGTCAAAGAGACCCAGAATGGCCGTGGTCTCAAGCTTATGTAAAACACAATGCGATGGCAGGAACAGGAAAAGGAAAATTGAGCCTGGCCACTGTAGTCCTACATGAAAATGAGGTGTTTTCAAAACATGAGATAGATCAAAGCATAGATAAAGTCGAACCTGACTCAACTCCACAGACTAGTCTGGTTCCACTGCCACTATCTGAAACCCCCGATAATGACACCTTATTGAGCGGACTTAAGAATCTGCCCCTTGATGATGAGCTTTGGGATAATGCACTGTCACGATACACTGCAAGCACTGAGACACTAGAAAACATGAGGGATTTAAATCTCTCCACTCTGGTTATACAAGGAAGTGAAGTATATTCCAGAGATAAATGGAGTTGGAAAGACTCACTCCAAATGGCTAAGCTTGAAGCCGTCCCAGGAAAGAAAATACAAATTAGCTGCCGAGTAATCAATGGGTCTGCTCACCATAGACCAACTGTAATTGAAACCATCCATGTAGACTCTACTAAACCGGACAAATATAACACTGATTGATTGTTACAAAATTATAGAGCCAAACTCAGATTGCTGGCACAACTTCACCTTTATCAAACCTATCATAGTATATTGTATTTGGGGCTACAGGGGCACGGAATTGTTATTTGAATTTATGATTGACTCAAATACATCTGAACCTGTTGAAATGAACCCAAAACCTACACCCCCACAAACTTTCAAGGGTGTAGCTACTCAGCCCTCCATTAGTCTAACTCCTTACACCTTTAACATTGGCCCTTATGCCATTAAACACACAGGTCAACAACAAATACCGTTTAACCCAACATATTCCCTCAAACGAGTAGAATTGTCAATGCAGATTAATATCTCTGCGATCAAACCCACCTGCTCACCATTCCTGAGTACATCTTATGCAGGATGGTCAGCATGGTTAGGCCGGCGAACTGTTGACACCTCACAACGACTGAAGAGAGAGGTGACTGGTATCTTAGGAACAGGACTGGGAGTCTTAAATAGTATAGATGCTGAGATACTTGCAAACAAACTAGTCACAACTACTAGTGATCTAGACAAATTAAAACATCCTCTACAGTCCTCTCTATCAGCATTGGGAAATCACCAATGGCTTTTATCGAATATATTGCCTCAGTGGGAGGAAACAGGTGAAAAAGACCATCAGCTGATCACAAATGCACTTGGTACAACCCAAAACAATGTTTCCTTGGCCCTTAGTTGTATCCAAGCCCAACTGTGGATGCAATCTATGACAGGCGCAATTATAAGGGAAGGTGAAGAAGGCACCTTGCCCACTGAAATTCGAAAAGTAATATGGGATAATGCAATTGAGTTTGAGAGAAAATTTCAATCCTGGTGGTATCTGGTTAATTTCACCTATGATCCCACTGAGAGCAAAGCCACAGCTTTTGTCTTAACGATACGCAATGCCTCAGTATACACCATATACCCAATCATCGCACTGGGGTTGAATCACCATGGAGCTATACTCCATCCGGTAGAGCATAGAGTGTGGGCACAACAAAACGAGAATAAATGGCAAACTGTTGATGTTGAAGCATGCATTTCACGAGATCAACAAGGATTCATTTGTGAGAGTAATACTCTCAAGGCACAAGACATTTGTCTTGACACCAACCAGAATGTTTGTCATTTTGAGATACAACCTGATGAAACCCCAGAAACTGTGCTTGTATATATTGGGAAAGGGTGTGTTTGCATGAGGTCTCCCTGTACTTTTGTATTCGTAGATGACATAGCAGTAGATATAAGTAATAACTCAAATCTTTGTGTTTGTAACTTTACTAACATCATTGGATGTGACTTCAGTTATTCAGCTCCTGTTACGTCTTTTCAATTGCTACAATCTAATTACACATTGATTCGAGATTTGCTGCCTACCCCTATCGGAATGAATCTCTCACTAGTGAGGAAGTTGCTACAACACGATGAATTGAAGCGATTGTTGAAAGAGGCCCAAGAAAATGGACAAAGAACTCTGATTACTGTCCATCATGATGTTGAAGAAATACACCATGTACTGGAAAGGGTCAAGAGAGACGGTGGACATGAATGGTGGGACACCCTCTTTGGATGGTCACCGACAGCTACAGGACTTTTTAACAAGATGCTCCATCCTGTTGTTGTTCTACTAGTACTCACTGTATTGTGCTTTGCTTTGACAATTGTTTTGCATGTTAGACTTTGGATTATGATGAAACGCTTAACTCGCTTAATCACCCCGCAAGAAGTATTTGCACTTGATATCCCTCGCCATAAGAGGACATGTGATATTCCCCATCAGTATTGATTATCGTGGAGCTTGAGTGACTGTAGTCACGGGGTGGATTATGTGGAATAATTACTAAATTGGCCAAGAATACAAAAATACAGCATTGTTCACACATTAAGGAAAGTCATAAAATCAAGAGGCTTCTGAGGTAGAATACAGCCACAGCTAGCACACGAAGAATGCAACATCTGTGATTCCCTGCGCGAGGTTGTTTGCGAAACTACACGAGGGATGGAACGGAACACGCTTGTTCCGTGGCCTTCCCTTGTGACGAATAGCAGATATGGGGACGAGATGGTACTACGGAACTGATAAGCGGCCTACACGCTACCCGAGCCAACCTTTCGTCAAATGTTGATGAAATGCTGTCCTTTTGTGCGAACTTTGCTCACCACAATGTACCAAAACACACCTCCATCCCGGAGGCTATCCGCCCCCGAGGTGTGAACACTCCTCCTTGAATACATTAATCATAATAAAAGTATGTATGACTAAAGTCACTCAAACTCCACTTTGAAGATAAAAAAATAATATAAAAATAGCCCAAGAGAGAGGGGATGTCAGGGAAGACACCATCGCGAAGAATTCCACCGCTGATTTCCGGGATCAGTCGACGGGCTGAGCCTTTCTTCCCCCCCATAGGGACGCCTTTGGGTAAGACTTCGATTACACCGAGCGCTTTCTCGGGGACTTAGAAATTTCTCTAGAGAATCTCTACCCTACGTTTATAGCCAGGCTGTATCGTTTATAATTTTGTCGCGCGTTTGTATACTTAGCAATATCTTTATTTGCACGTGCTTTGCAGACAGTGTATTTATCACCGGCAATCCTAAAGAACCTGTATATCTGTTGTTTAAATAAACTGCACTGTTTAAGTAGCTAGTCGTTCCGCTTTCTCACTGAACGCGACCAAAACTACAGAGAGGCCGTGCTAGTTCAGGAGCACGACTAGACTGAAGGTGCAGTCCACTATTAGTGTATCCAAATCGTAGTAGTTTAATACATATTAAACGCGATTGGACTGATAGTGCTGAATTGGGCATCACTCAGAATTTAAACCTAGCCGCACCTAGCCTCCCACCTCGGTGAGGAGTGTTAGAACGCAAGGGGGTTTATCTTCTGCCAAAACCGCTTGGCCCCGTTTCACGCAACAGAATTTGGCGTAGTCGGCAGGATTGCCATGGATAAACTGCTGCAAAAATATGATTGTGCCCCTTCCCAGGCTGGGAAGGAGTGGGCCCAAAAATTTTGGAAGGATGAAGAGAAAGTGGTGGAACGTATTGAAGAGTGTCGGGTTTCACAGAAGCTCAGAGCGGGGAAAGGCAAGGGTGTGATTTGTGCTGCGTTAGGCGCCTGTTTATCTTGTGCACAACAAGAAGCTAGAGAAACCCCTGCTCCTAATCTGATTTCAGCTGTAGAATATGCAACCCTGAAATCGGAGAATGAGGTGCTGAAGTCATCATTAGCCTTGCAAAAGGAGACAGGAGAAAAATTAAGAACTCACGTCGATAAGCTTGTGAGTGAGAATGAATGTTTAGGAAACCAGAATGCTCAACTTAAAATATTATTAGAAAGGGTGACTGGGCTCTTAGATAAAATGCAGCCCTCGACCCAGGTCCAACAGATTCGTAAGTTAATGTGTTATCCAAATTCCGGAACCCAGACCGGAGATTTTTTGTCTAATAGCGAGGATGACGAAGAAGATGAGGAGGAAAGGACTTTTACTTTGAAATCCCAAGTTTTTCCTTTACGTCCTCTGGTTAAAACTGAAGCTGCGGTTGATGACGATGATGAAATTCACGCCACTGTGCGTACCGTTCCACGGACACCAACCGAGTTAACAAAAATAAGGGAGAAATATTCGAGGCGACCAGAAGAGTCAGCTGTTGAGTACGTGTGGCGAGTTTCTTCTGAAGGGGGGGACAGAATTATGCTGAGTGAGGAAGAAGCAGGAGACTCTTGGGGACCAGGAGTGTTTTTAACCACTATGCCTGGGGATCATAATTATTCCCTAACTGCTCGAGCAGCCTATTGGGCAGGGGGTATGGATCCGCGAGAGAGGGGGGAGCCGTTAGAGATTAGAGCTACAGGCTACTCTGATCTGTTTGCGGCTGTACGGAAAGCAGCTTGTCTGCAAGCCATGTATGACAGAGAGGAATTTCGGAAATCCCCAATGTCAGCCCCTATCGACCCCGATCGATTAGCCCCTCTCATCCGTGGTCTTCCCGATTGCCTGAAACCGTTCCTTGTTCGTACTCAAGATCGTATACGAGAGGCTCGGGGTGCTCATAGGCGGGGCCGTCGTCACTACATGCCCACCTGGAATGAATATGTACAGGAAATAGATCAATATGGGCGCCGAATGGGCTGGGCCAGCCTAACTAGTGAGAAATCCTCCGAACACCCCCGAAAGGTTCGCCAAGTCCGAACTCACACTAAAAACCCTAAATCGGAGGAAAGGTTTAAGCCTGATAAGGACCGGAATGAGTTGTGGCGTAAAGCCCTACAATTAGGGGTGCCCCGACAATTCTTGCACGGTGTCCCTACGGGAGACCTCCGTACACTAGTCCAATCTCTAACTAGAAAGAATAATGTGGCTGGGGAGAAAAGTCTAACCAGAGAATCCCCAAGTCGTGAGAAAATTGTGCCTTCTGCACCGGAACGTAACTTGATTGATTTGACAGAGTCCCAGCCAAAAAACTCCTATCCCCGGGGAGGGCAGTGAGCCACCCTGTCCGGCAGGTACTAGCAATTCAATGGCTCTCTCATAAAGACTCCGAACCCGTTATTATCATTCCTGTTGGACCCCGGAAGATATTGGTAAATTTTATTATTGATACTGGAGCCCAAATGTCTGCAATCACTAACGAAACAGCACAACTTCTAGGTATAAATCCCACCCGACGCAGAGTCAACTTCACAGGAATTGATGGTGTGGTAAAAACATGCCCCACTGCAAAAATTAACCTCTGGTTGCCGGGAGAGCAGCGAATGACTAGGGCAGAAGTGTTAGTGGGTGCCTCACATTCTAACCTCCTAGGATTTGACGTGCTGCGTGGGCGAATGTGGAAATTCCCGGATGGAACTGCGTGGAGTTTTGCAGGACGCAAAAAAGGATTAGACACAGTTAAACTGGGCCTATTAGAAACATCTATACCTTTGCCTCCCTCTAAAATTACCAACGTCCGACAGTACCCACTGCCTGCAGCTGCACTTGCAGGAGCAGACGGGGTGGTATCAGATTTAGAAAAAAGAAACATCATTAAGAGGACTCACTCGCCTTATAATTCACCGGTGTGGCCAGTAAAGAAACCAACCGGGCAATGGCGTTTCACAGTAGATTACCGAAAGTTAAACGCCAACACTGCACCCCTGACCGCTGCGGTTCCGAGTATCGCGGAAATTGTGACAATGATAAAAGGAGCTGCCCATCCTTGGATGGCTGCCTTAGATGTAAAAGACATGTTTTTTATGATTCCCCTCCTTGAGCAAGACAAAGCGCAGTTTGCATTCACGTGGAAAGGAGTCCAATATACCTTTAACCGACTTCCACAAGGATACAAACATTCCCCCACCATTGCTCATAATGCTTTAGCTAAAGCGCTATCAGAGATTCCTGTTTCACAGGGATGTACAGTATACCAATATATTGACGACATCTTAATAGGGGGGGAGAGAGCCAAGAAAGTGTACAAGACATGATGCAAAACATCCGAAAAACATTATCAGATTTGGGATTGGAAATTCCAGACTCAAAATGTCAGGGACCTGCACAGGAAGTTAAATTCCTGGGGGTCTGGTGGATTAAGGGAGCTGCTTCTGTCCCTCAGGATACCCTGAAAAAAATAGAACATGGACAGAATCCTTCCAGCACGAAGGAGTTACAGCAAGTTCTGGGAACTTTAAGTTATTGGCGTAAACACATCCCTGGCTTTTCCATCATTGCTCGCCCCCTTTATTGTTTGCTCAAAAAAGGTAAATCCTGGGAGTGGACTGAACAACATACTAATGCACTGGAATTGCTAATAAAAGAGCTAAGGTTATTCCAACAACTTGGCCCCATACATCCAACTGACCCTGTCCATGTAGAATGGGGGTTCAGCGAACATGGTTCTCATTGTAACTTATGGCAAAAGGGACCAGCAGGACCGGAGAGACCATTAGAATTTAGCTCTCACTCCTTTAATGATACTGAGAGCAGATATTCAGACCTAGAGAAGGGTTTACTGTCCCTGGTGCGAGCATTGCAACGAGCAGAGCAGATAAGGAGAGAACAGAGCGTGATTGTTCGGGGCCCTTTTCGTCTCCTAGATGTGGTCCGTAAAGGGACAGCACCACCAGCCGGCATTGCCCAGAAACCCACAGTTCGAAAGTGGTATGCTTATTTAGAAGGCATTAATGATATCATGCCAATCTCTGAAGGTAGTATCAAAGTATCCAAGCTCCAGAAGGATATAGATGGTGCCCTATTGTTCCAATCCCCACCAAACAGACCATCTCCAATCCAAGAAGCACCTCCTCTGAAAGAAGGCAGTGATCTTACAGGAGTGTGGTTTACTGATGCGTCATCTCACCGTGAGAACAATAAGTGGAAATACAAGGCCGTAGCACTGGAAGTAGCAACGGGGGAAAGAGCAATTGAAACAGGAGAAGGTAGCGCACAAGTAGGGGAACTCAGAGCCGTCCTACTAGCTGCACAACGTGGGGCTACTTACATTTACACTGACTCATATGCTGTTTTTAAAGGAGCCACTGAATGGATTGGACACTGGGCAGCCAATGATTGGCAGGTGAATAGAGTCCCAATCTGGGAGACAGAGAGTTGGAAGCAACTGTTGGAAATGGGAGGACAGAGAACATTGCACGTTGGTTGGGTAAAAGGCCATGATCGTTCGAACTCGATCACTGCTCAATTCAACCAACAGGTAGATAGCCTCACGCGGTTGCAGCAAATTGACATTGTAGATGATGGTCGGGAATGGGAACGCTTACTCGAATGGTTACATATTAAGCGTGGCCATACAGGCCGTGCTGATCTGTATCAGGAAGGTCTAGCCCGGGGGTGGCCTGTGTCGGTTAAGCTGTGTGAACAAGTAGTAACCGCCTGTTCACAATGTCGCCTACGACTCAATAAAGATCATCCGAGTAAGGCGCCTCCTTTACACATTCGGGACAAGAAAACATTGTGGCATTCATGGCAAATTGATTATATTGGGCCCTTGAGATCATCAGGTGAGAAAAGATACGTCCTAGTCGGAGTGGAGATTATCTCTGGCCTCGCTATGGCCACCAGCTTCAAATCAGCTACCGGGAACAACACAGTGAAAGGCCTAAAAGGGTGGTTCAGCACACTTCCCCTTCCTGAGGAAATCCAAAGTGATAACGGTTCACACTTTACCGCTACAGTGGTACAAGATTGGGCCAAAGAAGAAGGGATTCGATGGGTATTTCATACTCCCTATTATCCTCAGGCTAATGGCATTGTTGAACGCACCAATGGATTGGTTAAGCGTTTTGCAAAAACTCATGAACCTGGTTGGCATTTGCGATTGGATGATGCCATCTATCAATTAAATAACAGATGGAGTGGAGATGGCTGTCCTAAAATGAAAGCTTTCTGTGTATCTGCTGATATCATCACTCCAAAAGTTCCCAATGAACCACGAAAATACCTGGGACAATTTCACCCTGGGCAACCTGTGTTAGTGAAAATGCCTCAAATTGGCACAGTACCAATGGTGTTAGCTACTCCCAAAAACCCCCATGCACGGGAAGCCAAAGACTGTTCAGGGAAGATACACCGGATCAGCACCCGGTGGATCTCGCCCTCTTTTTAACCCCGTCGGTCAAATGAGACCGAGCAGATTTTCTTTTCCTTTGTGTCTTACAGGAACCTCGGAAGAACTGTACGTGGACAGACGCATTGGCCTACGCTAACCTCGAGTGTCTCCAGGGAATCCTGACATTGATCCTGGCAATAATATTATTTTTGTTATGTATGGCCATCTGGAGGCCTAAATTTTAGAATGACGAATTGGCAGATGGAATTGATGCTATTCAGTTTTATCTTTTTACTCCCTGTTGTTTGTAGTCAAAGAGACCCAGAATGGCCGTGGTCTCAAGCTTATGTAAAACACAATGCGATGGCAGGAACAGGAAAAGGAAAATTGAGCCTGGCCACTGTAGTCCTACATGAAAATGAGGTGTTTTCAAAACATGAGATAGATCAAAGCATAGATAAAGTCGAACCTGACTCAACTCCACAGACTAGTCTGGTTCCACTGCCACTATCTGAAACCCCCGATAATGACACCTTATTGAGCGGACTTAAGAATCTGCCCCTTGATGATGAGCTTTGGGATAATGCACTGTCACGATACACTGCAAGCACTGAGACACTAGAAAACATGAGGGATTTAAATCTCTCCACTCTGGTTATACAAGGAAGTGAAGTATATTCCAGAGATAAATGGAGTTGGAAAGACTCACTCCAAATGGCTAAGCTTGAAGCCGTCCCAGGAAAGAAAATACAAATTAGCTGCCGAGTAATCAATGGGTCTGCTCACCATAGACCAACTGTAATTGAAACCATCCATGTAGACTCTACTAAACCGGACAAATATAACACTGATTGATTGTTACAAAATTATAGAGCCAAACTCAGATTGCTGGCACAACTTCACCTTTATCAAACCTATCATAGTATATTGTATTTGGGGCTACAGGGGCACGGAATTGTTATTTGAATTTATGATTGACTCAAATACATCTGAACCTGTTGAAATGAACCCAAAACCTACACCCCCACAAACTTTCAAGGGTGTAGCTACTCAGCCCTCCATTAGTCTAACTCCTTACACCTTTAACATTGGCCCTTATGCCATTAAACACACAGGTCAACAACAAATACCGTTTAACCCAACATATTCCCTCAAACGAGTAGAATTGTCAATGCAGATTAATATCTCTGCGATCAAACCCACCTGCTCACCATTCCTGAGTACATCTTATGCAGGATGGTCAGCATGGTTAGGCCGGCGAACTGTTGACACCTCACAACGACTGAAGAGAGAGGTGACTGGTATCTTAGGAACAGGACTGGGAGTCTTAAATAGTACAGATGCTGAGATACTTGCAAACAAACTAGTCACAACTACTAGTGATCTAGACAAATTAAAACATCCTCTACAGTCCTCTCTATCAGCATTGGGAAATCACCAATGGCTTTTATCGAATATATTGCCTCAGTGGGAGGAAACAGGTGAAAAAGACCATCAGCTGATCACAAATGCACTTGGTACAACCCAAAACAATGTTTCCTTGGCCCTTAGTTGTATCCAAGCCCAACTGTGGATGCAATCTATGACAGCCGCAATTATAAGGGAAGGTGAAGAAGGCACCTTGCCCACTGAAATTCGAAAAGTAATATGGGATAATGCAATTGAGTTTGAGAGAAAATTTCAGTCCTGGTGGTATCTGGTTAATTTCACCTATGATCCCACTGAGAGCAAAGCCACAGCTTTTGTCTTAACGATACGCAATGCCTCAGTATACACCATATACCCAATCATCGCACTGGGGTTGAATCACCATGGAGCTATACTCCATCCGGTAGAGCATAGAGTGTGGGCACAACAAAACGAGAATAAATGGCAAACTGTTGATGTTGAAGCATGCATTTCACGAGATCAACAAGGATTCATTTGTGAGAGTAATACTCTCAAGGCACAAGACATTTGTCTTGACACCAACCAGAATGTTTGTCATTTTGAGATACAACCTGATGAAACCCCAGAAACTGTGCTTGTATATATTGGGAAAGGGTGTGTTTGCATGAGGTCTCCCTGTACTTTTGTATTCGTAGATGACATAGCAGTAGATATAAGTAATAACTCAAATCTTTGTGTTTGTAACTTTACTAACATCATTGGATGTGACTTCAGTTATTCAGCTCCTGTTACGTCTTTTCAATTGCTACAATCTAATTACACATTGATTCGAGATTTGCTGCCTACCCCTATCGGAATGAATCTCTCACTAGTGAGGAAGTTGCTACAACACGATGAATTGAAGCGATTGTTGAAAGAGGCCCAAGAAAATGGACAAAGAACTCTGATTACTGTCCATCATGATGTTGAAGAAATACACCATGTACTGGAAAGGGTCAAGAGAGACGGTGGACATGAATGGTGGGACACCCTCTTTGGATGGTCACCGACAGCTACAGGACTTTTTAACAAGATGCTCCATCCTGTTGTTGTTCTACTAGTACTCACTGTATTGTGCTTTGCTTTGACAATTGTTTTGCATGTTAGACTTTGGATTATGATGAAACGCTTAACTCGCTTAATCACCCCGCAAGAAGTATTTGCACTTGATATCCCTCGCCATAAGAGGACATGTGATATTCCCCATCAGTATTGATTATCGTGGAGCTTGAGTGACCGTAGTCACGGGGTGGATTATGTGGAATAATTACTAAATTGGCCAAGAATACAAAAATACAGCATTGTTCACACATTAAGGAAAGTCATAAAATCAAGAGGCTTCTGAGGTAGAATACAGCCACAGCTAGCACACGAAGAATGCAACATCTGTGATTCCCTGCGCGAGGTTGTTTGCGAAACTACACGAGGGATGGAACGGAACACGCTTGTTCCGTGGCCTTCCCTTGTGACGAATAGCAGATATGGGGACGAGATGGTACTACGGAACTGATAAGCGGCCTACACGCTACCCGAGCCAACATTTCGTCAAATGTTGATGAAATGCTGTCCTTTTGTGCGAACTTTGCTCACCACAATGTACCAAAACACACCTCCATCCCGGAGGCTATCCGCCCCCGAGGTGTGAACACTCCTCCTTGAATACATTAATCATAATAAAAGTATGTATGACTAAAGTCACTCAAACTCCACTTTGAAGATAAAAAAATAATATAAAAATAGCCCAAGAGAGAGGGGATGTCAGGGAAGACACCATCGCGAAGAATTCCACCGCTGATTTCCGGGATCAGTCGACGGGCTGAGCCTTTCTTCCCCCCCATAGGGACGCCTTTGGGTAAGACTTCGATTACACCGAGCGCTTTCTCGGGGACTTAGAAATTTCTCTAGAGAATCTCTACCCTACGTTTATAGCCAGGCTGTATCGTTTATAATTTTGTCGCGCGTTTGTATACTTAGCAATATCTTTATTTGCACGTGCTTTGCAGACAGTGTATTTATCACCGGCAATCCTAAAGAACCTGTATATCTGTTGTTTAAATAAACTGCACTGTTTAAGTAGCTAGTCGTTCCGCTTTCTCACTGAACGCGACCAAAACTACAGAGAGGCCGTGCTAGTTCAGGAGCACGACTAGACTGAAGGTGCAGTCCACTATTAGTGTATCCAAATCGTAGTAGTTTAATACATATTAAACGCGATTGGACTGATAGTGCTGAATTGGGCATCACTCAGAATTTAAACCTAGCCGCACCTAGCCTCCCACCTCGGTGAGGAGTGTTAGAACGCAAGGGGGTTTATCTTCTGCCAAAACCGCTTGGCCCCGTTTCACGCAACAGAATTTGGCGTAGTCGGCAGGATTGCCATGGATAAACTGCTGCAAAAATATGATTGTGCCCCTTCCCAGGCTGGGAAGGAGTGGGCCCAAAAATTTTGGAAGGATGAAGAGAAAGTGGTGGAACGTATTGAAGAGTGTCGGGTTTCACAGAAGCTCAGAGCGGGGAAAGGCAAGGGTGTGATTTGTGCTGTGTTAGGCGCCTGTTTATCTTGTGCACAACAAGAAGCTAGAGAAACCCCTGCTCCTAATCTGATTTCAGCTGTAGAATATGCAACCCTGAAATCGGAGAATGAGGTGCTGAAGTCATCATTAGCCTTGCAAAAGGAGGCAGGAGGAAAATTAAGAACTCACGTCGATAAGCTTGTGAGTGAGAATGAATGTTTAGGAAACCAGAATGCTCAACTTAAAATATTATTAGAAAGGGTGACTGGGCTCTTAGATAAAATGCAGCCCTCGACCCAGGTCCAACAGATTCGTAAGTTAATGTGTTATCCAAATTCCGGAACCCAGACCGGAGATTTTTTGTCTAATAGTGAGGATGACGAAGAAGATGAGGAGGAAAGGACTTTTGCTTTGAAATCCCAAGTTTTTCCTTTACGTCCTCTGGTTAAAACTGAAGCTGCGGTTGATGACGATGATGAAATTCACACCACTGTGCGTACCGTTCCACGGACACCAACCGAGTTAACAAAAATAAGGGAGAAATATTCGAGGCGACCAGAAGAGTCAGCTGTTGAGTACGTGTGGCGAGTTTCTTCTGAAGGGGGGGACAGAATTATGCTGAGTGAGGAAGAAGCAGGAGACTCTTGGGGACCAGGAGTGTTTTTAACCACTATGCCTGGGGATCATAATTATTCCCTAACTGCTCGAGCAGCCTATTGGGCAGGGGGTATGGATCCGCGAGAGAGGGGGGAGCCGTTAGAGATTAGAGCTACAGGCTACTCTGATCTGTTTGCGGCTGTACGGAAAGCAGCTTGTCTGCAAGCCATGTATGACAGAGAGGAATTTCGGAAATCCCCAATGTCAGCCCCTATCGACCCCGATCGATTAGCCCCTCTCATCCGTGGTCTTCCCGATTGCCTGAAACCGTTCCTTGTTCGTACTCAAGATCGTATACGAGAGGCTCGGGGTGCTCATAGGCGGGGCCGTCGTCACTACATGCCCACCTGGAATGAATATGTACAGGAAATAGATCAATATGGGCGCCGAATGGGCTGGGCCAGCCTAACTAGTGAGAAATCCTCCGAACACCCCCGAAAGGTTCGCCAAGTCCGAACTCACACTAAAAACCCTAAATCGGAGGAAAGGTTTAAGCCTGATAAGGACCGGAATGAGTTGTGGCGTAAAGCCCTACAATTAGGGGTGCCCCGACAATTCTTGCACGGTGTCCCTACGGGAGACCTCCGTACACTAGTCCAATCTCTAACTAGAAAGAATAATGTGGCTGGGGAGAAAAGTCTAACCAGAGAATCCCCAAGTCGTGAGAAAATTGTGCCTTCTGCACCGGAACGTAACTTGATTGATTTGACAGAGTCCCAGCCAAAAAACTCCTATCCCCGGGGAGGGCAGTGAGCCACCCTGTCCGGCAGGTACTAGCAATTCAATGGCTCTCTCATAAAGACTCCGAACCCGTTATTATCATTCCTGTTGGACCCCGGAAGATATTGGTAAATTTTATTATTGATACTGGAGCCCAAATGTCTGCAATCACTAACGAAACAGCACAACTTCTAGGTATAAATCCCACCCGACGCAGAGTCAACTTCACAGGAATTGATGGTGTGGTAAAAACATGCCCCACTGCAAAAATTAACCTCTGGTTGCCGGGAGAGCAGCGAATGACTAGGGCAGAAGTGTTAGTGGGTGCCTCACATTCTAACCTCCTAGGATTTGACGTGCTGCGTGGGCGAATGTGGAAATTCCCGGATGGAACTGTGTGGAGTTTTGCAGGACGCAAAAAAGGATTAGACGCAGTTAAACTGGGCCTATTAGAAACATCTATACCTTTGCCTCCCTCTAAAATTACCAACGTCCGACAGTACCCACTGCCTGCAGCTGCACTTGCAGGAGCAGACGGGGTGGTATCAGATTTAGAAAAAAGAAACATCATTCAGAGGACTCACTCGCCTTATAATTCACCGGTGTGGCCAGTAAAGAAACCAACCGGGCAATGGCGTTTCACAGTAGATTACCGAAAGTTAAACGCCAACGCTGCACCCCTGACCGCTGCGGTTCCGAGTATCGCGGAAATTGTGACAATGATAAAAGGAGCTGCCCATCCTTGGATGGCTGCCTTAGATGTAAAAGACATGTTTTTTATGATTCCCCTCCTTGAGCAAGACAAAGCGCAGTTTGCATTCACGTGGAAAGGAGTCCAATATACCTTTAACCGACTTCCACAAGGATACAAACATTCCCCCACCATTGCTCATAATGCTTTAGCTAAAGCGCTATCAGAGATTCCTGTTTCACAGGGATGTACAGTATACCAATATATTGACGACATCTTAATAGGGGGGGAGAGAGCCAAGAAAGTGTACAAGACATGATGCAAAACATCCGAAAAACATTATCAGATTTGGGATTGGAAATTCCAGACTCAAAATGTCAGGGACCTGCACAGGAAGTTAAATTCCTGGGGGTCTGGTGGATTAAGGGAGCTGCTTCTGTCCCTCAGGATACCCTGAAAAAAATAGAACATGGACAGAATCCTTCCAGCACGAAGGAGTTACAGCAAGTTCTGGGAACTTTAAGTTATTGGCGTAAACACATCCCTGGCTTTTCCATCATTGCTCGCCCCCTTTATTGTTTGCTCAAAAAAGGTAAATCCTGGGAGTGGACTGAACAACATACTAATGCACTGGAATTGCTAATAAAAGAGCTAAGGTTATTCCAACAACTTGGCCCCATACATCCAACTGACCCTGTCCATGTAGAATGGGGGTCCAGCGAACATGGCTCTCATTGTAACTTATGGCAAAAGGGACCAGCAGGACCGGAGAGACCATTAGAATTTAGCTCTCACTCCTTTAATGATACTGAGAGCAGATATTCAGACCTAGAGAAGGGTTTACTGTCCCTGGTGCGAGCATTGCAACGAGCAGAGCAGATAAGGAGAGAACAGAGCGTGATTGTTCGGGGCCCTTTTCGTCTCCTAGATGTGGTCCGTAAAGGGACAGCACCACCAGCCGGCATTGCCCAGAAACCCACAGTTCGAAAGTGGTATGCTTATTTAGAAGGCATTAATGATATCATGCCAATCTCTGAAGGTAGTATCAAAGTATCCAAGCTCCAGAAGGATATAGATGGTGCCCTATTGTTCCAATCCCCACCAAACAGACCATCTCCAATCCAAGAAGCACCTCCTCTGAAAGAAGGCAGTGATCTTACAGGAGTGTGGTTTACTGATGCGTCATCTCACCGTGAGAACAATAAGTGGAAATACAAGGCCGTAGCACTGGAAGTAGCAACGGGGGAAAGAGCAATTGAAACAGGAGAAGGTAGCGCACAAGTAGGGGAACTCAGAGCCGTCCTACTAGCTGCACAACGTGGGGCTACTTACATTTACACTGACTCATATGCTGTTTTTAAAGGAGCCACTGAATGGATTGGACACTGGGCAGCCAATGATTGGCAGGTGAATAGAGTCCCAATCTGGGAGACAGAGAGTTGGAAGCAACTGTTGGAAATGGGAGGACAGAGAACATTGCACGTTGGTTGGGTAAAAGGCCATGATCGTTCGAACTCGATCACTGCTCAATTCAACCAACAGGTAGATAGCCTCACGCGGTTGCAGCAAATTGACATTGTAGATGATGGTCGGGAATGGGAACGCTTACTCGAATGGTTACATATTAAGCGTGGCCATACAGGCCGTGCTGATCTGTATCAGGAAGGTCTAGCCCGGGGGTGGCCTGTGTCGGTTAAGCTGTGTGAACAAGTAGTAACCGCCTGTTCACAATGTCGCCTACGACTCAATAAAGATCATCCGAGTAAGGCGCCTCCTTTACACATTCGGGACAAGAAAACATTGTGGCATTCATGGCAAATTGATTATATTGGGCCCTTGAGATCATCAGGTGAGAAAAGATACGTCCTAGTCGGAGTGGAGATTATCTCTGGCCTCGCTATGGCCACCAGCTTCAAATCAGCTACCGGGAACAACACAGTGAAAGGCCTAAAAGGGTGGTTCAGCACACTTCCCCTTCCTGAGGAAATCCAAAGTGATAACGGTTCACACTTTACCGCTACAGTGGTACAAGATTGGGCCAAAGAAGAAGGGATTCGATGGGTATTTCATACTCCCTATTATCCTCAGGCTAATGGCATTGTTGAACGCACCAATGGATTGGTTAAGCGTTTTGCAAAAACTCATGAACCTGGTTGGCATTTGCCATTGGATGATGCCATCTATCAATTAAATAACAGATGGAGTGGAGATGGCTGTCCTAAAACGAAAGCTTTCTGTGTATCTGCTGATATCATCACTCCAAAAGTTCCCAATGAACCACGAAAATACCTGGGACAATTTCACCCTGGGCAACCTGTGTTAGTGAAAATGCCTCAAATTGGCACAGTACCAATGGTGTTAGCTACTCCCAAAAACCCCCATGCACGGGAAGCCAAAGACTGTTCAGGGAAGATACACCGGATCAGCACCCGGTGGATCTCGCCCTCTTTTTAACCCCGTCGGTCAAATGAGACCGAGCAGATTTTCTTTTCCTTTGTGTCTTACAGGAACCTCGGAAGAACTGTACGTGGACAGACGCATTGGCCTACGCTAACCTCGAGTGTCTCCAGGGAATCCTGACATTGATCCTGGCAATAATATTATTTTTGTTATGTATGGCCATCTGGAGGCCTAAATTTTAGAATGACGAATTGGCAGATGGAATTGATGCTATTCAGTTTTATCTTTTTACTCCCTGTTGTTTGTAGTCAAAGAGACCCAGAATGGCCGTGGTCTCAAGCTTATGTAAAACACAATGCGATGGCAGGAACAGGAAAAGGAAAATTGAGCCTGGCCGCTGTAGTCCTACATGAAAATGAGGTGTTTTCAAAACATGAGATAGATCAAAGCATAGATAAAGTCGAACCTGACTCAACTCCACAGACTAGTCTGGTTCCACTGCCACTATCTGAAACCCCCGATAATGACACCTTATTGAGCGGACTTAAGAATCTGCCCCTTGATGATGAGCTTTGGGATAATGCACTGTCACGATACACTGCAAGCACTGAGACACTAGAAAACATGAGGGATTTAAATCTCTCCACTCTGGTTATACAAGGAAGTGAAGTATATTCCAGAGATAAATGGAGTTGGAAAGACTCACTCCAAATGGCTAAGCTTGAAGCCGTCCCAGGAAAGAAAATACAAATTAGCTGCCGAGTAATCAATGGGTCTGCTCACCATAGACCAACTGTAATTGAAACCATCCATGTAGACTCTACTAAACCGGACAAATATAACACTGATTGATTGTTACAAAATTATAGAGCCAAACTCAGATTGCTGGCACAACTTCACCTTTATCAAACCTATCATAGTATATTGTATTTGGGGCTACAGGGGCACGGAATTGTTATTTGAATTTATGATTGACTCAAATACATCTGAACCTGTTGAAATGAACCCAAAACCTACACCCCCACAAACTTTCAAGGGTGTAGCTACTCAGCCCTCCATTAGTCTAACTCCTTACACCTTTAACATTGGCCCTTATGCCATTAAACACACAGGTCAACAACAAATACCGTTTAACCCAACATATTCCCTGAAACGAGTAGAATTGTCAATGCAGATTAATATCTCTGCGATCAAACCCACCTGCTCACCATTCCTGAGTACATCTTATGCAGGATGGTCAGCATGGTTAGGCCGGCGAACTGTTGACACCTCACAACGACTGAAGAGAGAGGTGACTGGTATCTTAGGAACAGGACTGGGAGTCTTAAATAGTACAGATGCTGAGATACTTGCAAACAAACTAGTCACAACTACTAGTGATCTAGACAAATTAAAACATCCTCTACAGTCCTCTCTATCAGCATTGGGAAATCACCAATGGCTTTTATCGAATATATTGCCTCAGTGGGAGGAAACAGGTGAAAAAGACCATCAGCTGATCACAAATGCACTTGGTACAACCCCAAACAATGTTTCCTTGGCCCTTAGTTGTATCCAAGCCCAACTGTGGATGCAATCTATGACAGCCGCAATTATAAGGGAAGGTGAAGAAGGCACCTTGCCCACTGAAATTCGAAAAGTAATATGGGATAATGCAATTGAGTTTGAGAGAAAATTTCAGTCCTGGTGGTATCTGGTTAATTTCACCTATGATCCCACTGAGAGCAAAGCCACAGCTTTTGTCTTAACGATACGCAATGCCTCAGTATACACCATATACCCAATCATCGCACTGGGGTTGAATCACCATGGAGCTATACTCCATCCGGTAGAGCATAGAGTGTGGGCACAACAAAACGAGAATAAATGGCAAACTGTTGATGTTGAAGCATGCATTTCACGAGATCAACAAGGATTCATTTGTGAGAGTAATACTCTCAAGGCACAAGACATTTGTCTTGACACCAACCAGAATGTTTGTCATTTTGAGATACAACCTGATGAAACCCCAGAAACTGTGCTTGTATATATTGGGAAAGGGTGTGTTTGCATGAGGTCTCCCTGTACTTTTGTATTCGTAGATGACATAGCAGTAGATATAAGTAATAACTCAAATCTTTGTGTTTGTAACTTTACTAACATCATTGGATGTGACTTCAGTTATTCAGCTCCTGTTACGTCTTTTCAATTGCTACAATCTAATTACACATTGATTCGAGATTTGCTGCCTACCCCTATCGGAATGAATCTCTCACTAGTGAGGAAGTTGCTACAACACGATGAATTGAAGCGATTGTTGAAAGAGGCCCAAGAAAATGGACAAAGAACTCTGATTACTGTCCATCATGATGTTGAAGAAATACACCATGTACTGGAAAGGGTCAAGAGAGACGGTGGACATGAATGGTGGGACACCCTCTTTGGATGGTCACCGACAGCTACAGGACTTTTTAACAAGATGCTCCATCCTGTTGTTGTTCTACTAGTACTCACTGTATTGTGCTTTGCTTTGACAATTGTTTTGCATGTTAGACTTTGGATTATGATGAAACGCTTAACTCGCTTAATCACCCCGCAAGAAGTATTTGCACTTGATATCCCTCGCCATAAGAGGACATGTGATATTCCCCATCAGTATTGATTATCGTGGAGCTTGAGTGACTGTAGTCACGGGGTGGATTATGTGGAATAATTACTAAATTGGCCAAGAATACAAAAATACAGCATTGTTCACACATTAAGGAAAGTCATAAAATCAAGAGGCTTCTGAGGTAGAATACAGCCACAGCTAGCACACGAAGAATGCAACATCTGTGATTCCCTGCGCGAGGCTGTTTGCGAAACTACACGAGGGATGGAACGGAACACGCTTGTTCCGTGGCCTTCCCTTGTGACGAATAGCAGATATGGGGACGAGATGGTACTACGGAACTGATAAGCGGCCTACACGCTACCCGAGCCAACCTTTCGTCAAATGTTGATGAAATGCTGTCCTTTTGTGCGAACTTTGCTCACCACAATGTACCAAAACACACCTCCATCCCGGAGGCTATCCGCCCCCGAGGTGTGAACACTCCTCCTTGAATACATTAATCATAATAAAAGTATGTATGACTAAAGTCACTCAAACTCCACTTTGAAGATAAAAAAATAATATAAAAATAGCCCAAGAGAGAGGGGATGTCAGGGAAGACACCATCGCGAAGTATTCCACCGCTGATTTCCGGGATCAGTCGACGGGCTGAGCCTTTCTTCCCCCCCATAGGGACGCCTTTGGGTAAGACTTCGATTACACCGAGCGCTTTCTCGGGGACTTAGAAATTTCTCTAGAGAATCTCTACCCTACGTTTATAGCCAGGCTGTATCGTTTATAATTTTGTCGCGCGTTTGTATACTTAGCAATATCTTTACTTGCACGTGCTTTGCAGACAGTGTATTTATCACCGGCAATCCTAAAGAACCTGTATATCTGTTGTTTAAATAAACTGCACTGTTTAAGTAGCTAGTCGTTCCGCTTTCTCACTGAACGCGACCAAAACTACAGAGAGGCCGTGCTAGTTCAGGAGCACGACTAGACTGAAGGTGCAGTCCACTATTAGTGTATCCAAATCGTAGTAGTTTAATACATATTAAACGCGATTGGACTGATAGTGCTGAATTGGGCATCACTCAGAATTTAAACCTAGCCGCACCTAGCCTCCCACCTCGGTGAGGAGTGTTAGAACGCAAGGGGGTTTATCTTCTGCCAAAACCGCTTGGCCCCGTTTCACGCAACAGAATTTGGCGTAGTCGGCAGGATTGCCATGGATAAACTGCTGCAAAAATATGATTGTGCCCCTTCCCAGGCTGGGAAGGAGTGGGCCCAAAAATTTTGGAAGGATGAAGAGAAAGTGGTGGAACGTATTGAAGAGTGTCGGGTTTCACAGAAGCTCAGAGCGGGGAAAGGCAAGGGTGTGATTTGTGCTGTGTTAGGCGCCTGTTTATCTTGTGCACAACAAGAAGCTAGAGAAACCCCTGCTCCTAATCTGATTTCAGCTGTAGAATATGCAACCCTGAAATCGGAGAATGAGGTGCTGAAGTCATCATTAGCCTTGCAAAAGGAGGCAGGAGGAAAATTAAGAACTCACGTCGATAAGCTTGTGAGTGAGAATGAATGTTTAGGAAACCAGAATGCTCAACTTAAAATATTATTAGAAAGGGTGACTGGGCTCTTAGATAAAATGCAGCCCTCGACCCAGGTCCAACAGATTCGTAAGTTAATGTGTTATCCAAATTCCGGAACCCAGACCGGAGATTTTTTGTCTAATAGTGAGGATGACGAAGAAGATGAGGAGGAAAGGACTTTTGCTTTGAAATCCCAAGTTTTTCCTTTACGTCCTCTGGTTAAAACTGAAGCTGCGGTTGATGACGATGATGAAATTCACACCACTGTGCGTACCGTTCCACGGACACCAACCGAGTTAACAAAAATAAGGGAGAAATATTCGAGGCGACCAGAAGAGTCAGCTGTTGAGTACGTGTGGCGAGTTTCTTCTGAAGGGGGGGACAGAATTATGCTGAGTGAGGAAGAAGCAGGAGACTCTTGGGGACCAGGAGTGTTTTTAACCACTATGCCTGGGGATCATAATTATTCCCTAACTGCTCGAGCAGCCTATTGGGCAGGGGGTATGGATCCGCGAGAGAGGGGGGAGCCGTTAGAGATTAGAGCTACAGGCTACTCTGATCTGTTTGCGGCTGTACGGAAAGCAGCTTGTCTGCAAGCCATGTATGACAGAGAGGAATTTCGGAAATCCCCAATGTCAGCCCCTATCGACCCCGATCGATTAGCCCCTCTCATCCGTGGTCTTCCCGATTGCCTGAAACCGTTCCTTGTTCGTACTCAAGATCGTATACGAGAGGCTCGGGGTGCTCATAGGCGGGGCCGTCGTCACTACATGCCCACCTGGAATGAATATGTACAGGAAATAGATCAATATGGGCGCCGAATGGGCTGGGCCAGCCTAACTAGTGAGAAATCCTCCGAACACCCCCGAAAGGTTCGCCAAGTCCGAACTCACACTAAAAACCCTAAATCGGAGGAAAGGTTTAAGCCTGATAAGGACCGGAATGAGTTGTGGCGTAAAGCCCTACAATTAGGGGTGCCCCGACAATTCTTGCACGGTGTCCCTACGGGAGACCTCCGTACACTAGTCCAATCTCTAACTAGAAAGAATAATGTGGCTGGGGAGAAAAGTCTAACCAGAGAATCCCCAAGTCGTGAGAAAATTGTGCCTTCTGCACCGGAACGTAACTTGATTGATTTGACAGAGTCCCAGCCAAAAAACTCCTATCCCCGGGGAGGGCAGTGAGCCACCCTGTCCGGCAGGTACTAGCAATTCAATGGCTCTCTCATAAAGACTCCGAACCCGTTATTATCATTCCTGTTGGACCCCGGAAGATATTGGTAAATTTTATTATTGATACTGGAGCCCAAATGTCTGCAATCACTAACGAAACAGCACAACTTCTAGGTATAAATCCCACCCGACGCAGAGTCAACTTCACAGGAATTGATGGTGTGGTAAAAACATGCCCCACTGCAAAAATTAACCTCTGGTTGCCGGGAGAGCAGCGAATGACTAGGGCAGAAGTGTTAGTGGGTGCCTCACATTCTAACCTCCTAGGATTTGACGTGCTGCGTGGGCGAATGTGGAAATTCCCGGATGGAACTGTGTGGAGTTTTGCAGGACGCAAAAAAGGATTAGACGCAGTTAAACTGGGCCTATTAGAAACATCTATACCTTTGCCTCCCTCTAAAATTACCAACGTCCGACAGTACCCACTGCCTGCAGCTGCACTTGCAGGAGCAGACGGGGTGGTATCAGATTTAGAAAAAAGAAACATCATTAAGAGGACTCACTCGCCTTATAATTCACCGGTGTGGCCAGTAAAGAAACCAACCGGGCAATGGCGTTTCACAGTAGATTACCGAAAGTTAAACGCCAACACTGCACCCCTGACCGCTGCGGTTCCGAGTATCGCGGAAATTGTGACAATGATAAAAGGAGCTGCCCATCCTTGGATGGCTGCCTTAGATGTAAAAGACATGTTTTTTATGATTCCCCTCCTTGAGCAAGACAAAGCGCAGTTTGCATTCACGTGGAAAGGAGTCCAATATACCTTTAACCGACTTCCACAAGGATACAAACATTCCCCCACCATTGCTCATAATGCTTTAGCTAAAGCGCTATCAGAGATTCCTGTTTCACAGGGATGTACAGTATACCAATATATTGACGACATCTTAATAGGGGGGGAGAGAGCCAAGAAAGTGTACAAGACATGATGCAAAACATCCGAAAAACATTATCAGATTTGGGATTGGAAATTCCAGACTCAAAATGTCAGGGACCTGCACAGGAAGTTAAATTCCTGGGGGTCTGGTGGATTAAGGGAGCTGCTTCTGTCCCTCAGGATACCCTGAAAAAAATAGAACATGGACAGAATCCTTCCAGCACGAAGGAGTTACAGCAAGTTCTGGGAACTTTAAGTTATTGGCGTAAACACATCCCTGGCTTTTCCATCATTGCTCGCCCCCTTTATTGTTTGCTCAAAAAAGGTAAATCCTGGGAGTGGACTGAACAACATACTAATGCACTGGAATTGCTAATAAAAGAGCTAAGGTTATTCCAACAACTTGGCCCCATACATCCAACTGACCCTGTCCATGTAGAATGGGGGTCCAGCGAACATGGTTCTCATTGTAACTTATGGCAAAAGGGACCAGCAGGACCGGAGAGACCATTAGAATTTAGCTCTCACTCCTTTAATGATACTGAGAGCAGATATTCAGACCTAGAGAAGGGTTTACTGTCCCTGGTGCGAGCATTGCAACGAGCAGAGCAGATAAGGAGAGAACAGAGCGTGATTGTTCGGGGCCCTTTTCGTCTCCTAGATGTGGTCCGTAAAGGGACAGCACCACCAGCCGGCATTGCCCAGAAACCCACAGTTCGAAAGTGGTATGCTTATTTAGAAGGCATTAATGATATCATGCCAATCTCTGAAGGTAGTATCAAAGTATCCAAGCTCCAGAAGGATATAGATGGTGCCCTATTGTTCCAATCCCCACCAAACAGACCATCTCCAATCCAAGAAGCACCTCCTCTGAAAGAAGGCAGTGATCTTACAGGAGTGTGGTTTACTGATGCGTCATCTCACCGTGAGAACAATAAGTGGAAATACAAGGCCGTAGCACTGGAAGTAGCAACGGGGGAAAGAGCAATTGAAACAGGAGAAGGTAGCGCACAAGTAGGGGAACTCAGAGCCGTCCTACTAGCTGCACAACGTGGGGCTACTTACATTTACACTGACTCATATGCTGTTTTTAAAGGAGCCACTGAATGGATTGGACACTGGGCAGCCAATGATTGGCAGGTGAATAGAGTCCCAATCTGGGAGACAGAGAGTTGGAAGCAACTGTTGGAAATGGGAGGACAGAGAACATTGCACATCGGTTGGGTAAAAGGCCATGATCGTTCGAACTCGATCACTGCTCAATTCAACCAACAGGTAGATAGCCTCACGCGGTTGCAGCAAATTGACATTGTAGATGATGGTCGGGAATGGGAACGCTTACTCGAATGGTTACATATTAAGCGTGGCCATACAGGCCGTGCTGATCTGTATCAGGAAGGTCTAGCCCGGGGGTGGCCTGTGTCGGTTAAGCTGTGTGAACAAGTAGTAACCGCCTGTTCACAATGTCGCCTACGACTCAATAAAGATCATCCGAGTAAGGCGCCTCCTTTACACATTCGGGACAAGAAAACATTGTGGCATTCATGGCAAATTGATTATATTGGGCCCTTGAGATCATCAGGTGAGAAAAGATACGTCCTAGTCGGAGTGGAGATTATCTCTGGCCTCGCTATGGCCACCAGCTTCAAATCAGCTACCGGGAACAACACAGTGAAAGGCCTAAAAGGGTGGTTCAGCACACTTCCCCTTCCTGAGGAAATCCAAAGTGATAACGGTTCACACTTTACCGCTACAGTGGTACAAGATTGGGCCAAAGAAGAAGGGATTCGATGGGTATTTCATACTCCCTATTATCCTCAGGCTAATGGCATTGTTGAACGCACCAATGGATTGGTTAAGCGTTTTGCAAAAACTCATGAACCTGGTTGGCATTTGCCATTGGATGATGCCATCTATCAATTAAATAACAGATGGAGTGGAGATGGCTGTCCTAAAATGAAAGCTTTCTGTGTATCTGCTGATATCATCACTCCAAAAGTTCCCAATGAACCACGAAAATACCTAGGACAATTTCACCCTGGGCAACCTGTGTTAGTGAAAATGCCTCAAATTGGCACAGTACCAATGGTGTTAGCTACTCCCAAAAACCCCCATGCACGGGAAGCCAAAGACTGTTCAGGGAAGATACACCGGATCAGCACCCGGTGGATCTCGCCCTCTTTTTAACCCCGTCGGTCAAATGAGACCGAGCAGATTTTCTTTTCCTTTGTGTCTTACAGGAACCTCGGAAGAACTGTACGTGGACAGACGCATTGGCCTACGCTAACCTCGAGTGTCTCCAGGGAATCCTGACATTGATCCTGGCAATAATATTATTTTTGTTATGTATGGCCATCTGGAGGCCTAAATTTTAGAATGACGAATTGGCAGATGGAATTGATGCTATTCAGTTTTATCTTTTTACTCCCTGTTGTTTGTAGTCAAAGAGACCCAGAATGGCCGTGGTCTCAAGCTTATGTAAAACACAATGCGATGGCAGGAACAGGAAAAGGAAAATTGAGCCTGGCCACTGTAGTCCTACATGAAAATGAGGTGTTTTCAAAACATGAGATAGATCAAAGCATAGATAAAGTCGAACCTGACTCAACTCCACAGACTAGTCTGGTTCCACTGCCACTATCTGAAACCCCCGATAATGACACCTTATTGAGCGGACTTAAGAATCTGCCCCTTGATGATGAGCTTTGGGATAATGCACTGTCACGATACACTGCAAGCACTGAGACACTAGAAAACATGAGGGATTTAAATCTCTCCACTCTGGTTATACAAGGAAGTGAAGTATATTCCAGAGATAAATGGAGTTGGAAAGACTCACTCCAAATGGCTAAGCTTGAAGCCGTCCCAGGAAAGAAAATACAAATTAGCTGCCGAGTAATCAATGGGTCTGCTCACCATAGACCAACTGTAATTGAAACCATCCATGTAGACTCTACTAAACCGGACAAATATAACACTGATTGATTGTTACAAAATTATAGAGCCAAACTCAGATTGCTGGCACAACTTCACCTTTATCAAACCTATCATAGTATATTGTATTTGGGGCTACAGGGGCACGGAATTGTTATTTGAATTTATGATTGACTCAAATACATCTGAACCTGTTGAAATGAACCCAAAACCTACACCCCCACAAACTTTCAAGGGTGTAGCTACTCAGCCCTCCATTAGTCTAACTCCTTACACCTTTAACATTGGCCCTTATGCCATTAAACACACAGGTCAACAACAAATACCGTTTAACCCAACATATTCCCTCAAACGAGTAGAATTGTCAATGCAGATTAATATCTCTGCGATCAAACCCACCTGCTCACCATTCCTGAGTACATCTTATGCAGGATGGTCAGCATGGTTAGGCCGGCGAACTGTTGACACCTCACAACGACTGAAGAGAGAGGTGACTGGTATCTTAGGAACAGGACTGGGAGTCTTAAATAGTACAGATGCTGAGATACTTGCAAACAAACTAGTCACAACTACTAGTGATCTAGACAAATTAAAACATCCTCTACAGTCCTCTCTATCAGCATTGGGAAATCACCAATGGCTTTTATCGAATATATTGCCTCAGTGGGAGGAAACAGGTGAAAAAGACCATCAGCTGATCACAAATGCACTTGGTACAACCCAAAACAATGTTTCCTTGGCCCTTAGTTGTATCCAAGCCCAACTGTGGATGCAATCTATGACAGCCGCAATTATAAGGGAAGGTGAAGAAGGCACCTTGCCCACTGAAATTCGAAAAGTAATATGGGATAATGCAATTGAGTTTGAGAGAAAATTTCAATCCTGGTGGTATCTGGTTAATTTCACCTATGATCCCACTGAGAGCAAAGCCACAGCTTTTGTCTTAACGATACGCAATGCCTCAGTATACACCATATACCCAATCATCGCACTGGGGTTGAATCACCATGGAGCTATACTCCATCCGGTAGAGCATAGAGTGTGGGCACAACAAAACGAGAATAAATGGCAAACTGTTGATGTTGAAGCATGCATTTCACGAGATCAACAAGGATTCATTTGTGAGAGTAATACTCTCAAGGCACAAGACATTTGTCTTGACACCAACCAGAATGTTTGTCATTTTGAGATACAACCTGATGAAACCCCAGAAACTGTGCTTGTATATATTGGGAAAGGGTGTGTTTGCATGAGGTCTCCCTGTACTTTTGTATTCGTAGATGACATAGCAGTAGATATAAGTAAT